>NW_027476188.1:0-300000 GCF_051020955.1 Megalopta genalis | reverse complement strand
AAAGGTAGAGGTATATTACAGGCGTAAAGTTAGAGGTAGAAGTACAGACGCCAAGGTAGAGGTAGAGGTAGAGGTAGAAGTACAGGCGCAAAGGTAGAGGTAGAGGTAGAGGTAGAAGTACAGGCGGAAAGGTAGAGGTAGAGGTGGAGGTAGAGGTAGATGTGGAGGTAGAGGTAGAGGTAGAGGTACAGACGTAGAGGTAGAGGTACTGACGTAGAGGTAGAGGTCGAGGTACATGCGTAGAGGTAGAGGTTGAGGTACAGGCGTAGAGGTAGAGGTAGAGGTAGAAGTATAGGTTGAGGTAGTGGTCGAGGTAGAGGTACATGCGTAGGGGTAGAGTTAGAGCAACGTGCGTAGAGGTAGAAGTAGAGGTACAGACGTAGAGGTAGAGGTAGAGGTAGAGCTAGACGTACAGACGTAGAGGTAGAGGTAGAGGTATCAGGCACAAGGGTAGAGATAGAGGTGGTGATAGAGGTACAGGCGTAGAGGTAGAGGTAGAGCTACAGGCGTAGTCGTAGAGGTAGAGGTAGAGGTACAGGTAGAGGTAGAGGTACAGGCGTAGCGGTAGAATGGAGGCAGAGGTCGAGGTAAAGGTAGAGTCATAGGTAGAGATAGAGGTAGGGGTACATGCGTAGATGTAGAGGCAGAGGTAGATGTACAGGCGTAAAGATAGAGGTAGAGGTAGAGGTAGAGGTAGAGGTAGAGGTAGAGGTAGAGGTAGACGTATAGGCGTAGACGTAGAGGTAGTGGTAGAGGTAGAGGTACAGACAGTGGTAGTAGATGTAGAGGTAGATGTAGAGGTAGAGGTAGAGATACATGCGTAGAGGTAGAAGTAGATGTACATGCATAGAGGTGGAGGTAGAGGTACATTTGTAGATGTAGAGGTAGAGGTACATGCGTAGAGGTAGAGGCAGCGGAAGAAGTACAATGGTAGAGGTAGAGGTAGAGGTAGAGGTAGAGGCAGAGGTAGAGGTAGAGGTAAAGGTAGAGGTAGAGGTAGAGGTAGAGGTAGAGGTAGAGGTAGAGGTAGAGGCAGAGGTAGAGGTAGAGGTAAAGGTAGAGGTAGAGGTAGAGGTAGAGGTAGAGGTAGAGGTAGAGGTACATACGCAGAGGTAGAGGTAGACTTACAGGCGCAAAGGTAGAGGTAGAGGTATAGGTAGAGGTAGAGGCGTAAAGGTAGAGGTAGTGGTAGAGGTAGAAGTACAGGCGTAGAAGTAGAGGTAGAGGTACAGGCGTAGAGGTAGTGGTAGATGTAGTAGGTACAGGCGTAGCGTTAGAGGTACAGGTAGAGGTAGAGGTAGAGGTTGATGTAGAGATACAGGCGTAGAGGTAGAGATAGAGGTACAGGTAGAGATAGATGTATAGGTTAAACTATGGTGAAGCGTGCGTATGCTCCTGAAGGGAATAATTCAGCCACAAATTGCAGATTTTATGGACCCATAGATTACGTTCCGCACGAACCCTGCTTATCTTCATTTTTGCTTCCAACTTGTCTCTCGTTAAACGTTCGTTAATCGTGCACGGCGGAGCTAAATATGCATTCGGTATAAATCGATAACTTTCGCGGCAACACGTGCATGATTTTCTGCATCTTTGGAAAAATGTAAATGAGAGGAGAGTTTACGGAAGGAACGATGACAGGGCGTCAGCGTAATTGCCAATCCAACGTTTACGTCAACAATTGATCGAATGCACGGTGGTTCTCGTTTTTTTTAACCATCTACTTCTTTATAATATTTCATTTTTATTTGATTTTGACACACTCGTTTCAGATCCCGTCGCAAAATTCATCTACCATTTCAGGATTGTGATTTGGTAACACGCTGGTCTTTTTTTCGAACTTCAAAAGTGGTAGATAAATTTTACGATTTGAAATGAGCGCGTAAAAATCTGCATGTCACTAAAAAATGCAACACGGTACTGAATAAATCACAATTTCGATGGAATATTTCAAGTTTAACATAAATTTTCGAGATCAAAAAATAGTGGATTCTCTCTTTTTTCGTTTATTCTGCAACACTTCAGTTTTTTTCGCGTAAAAGAAAACGTCGCTTTATCTAATTTTTATCAAAAGTTCTTCGAATTTGACAGGCAACTTTGCCACTTTGCCCACCGTGCGTCATTTCGGAGAAGATTTGCAACATTGGTGCATTTTACCAATATCCTTGTTCCCGTCTTAATCGTTTGCCCGCTGTCGTGGATAGCACGGTGGTTCGCCAGGTGTTCGTTAAACACACGCGGCGCCACGCGAATCACCCTGGATGATCCAACTTTGATAACCGATAACTAGTTTCTTTCGTGGATTCCTCAGTTTCGCGTTGGCCGATAAGTTTCCGTGTATCGACAACACTTAGCAACTTTCCCCGTAAAAACCGTCGTTTTGATTGTTTGAACAAAGCTCTGATCCACTTATGTGAGTTAGAAACACAACGTCCTCTTACACGGAATGGCAACACATAATACAAACGAGCAATGCGCGCCACGGAACGTTACTTAACGTTATTGCTTTAACGTTGCTTCGCTGTTTAGCAATAAACGTTCGCCGGCTCGACGCGTAGTCCGACAGCCCGGAGAGTTGTGCTAAAAATCGCAGCGTACTCTGATTTTCGAAAAAAAAGCTGAAAAGAAAACGGCAGGCCAGAATAGACCTCCAGCATCGCCGTTGGTTGGTTAAAGGGGAACCGTATTTCCCTTTTGATATTCTATGACATCGCAGTCACATAGCGGGCAAACAAAAAATGCCTGCACTCTTTTTTCATTTATTATAACGTATTTCGCATTATCCTAGCTCGACCGGCGCTGTCTAGAATAGGAAACACTATGCCGGAACAAAAATGTAAAATATGTCAAGATATAGCGAACGACGGCTTTGCCCCGCGTCAAAAGGGAACCCTGTTCCGAATGATTGAGCAGAACCTGTGTGTATGAAAACATTTTGCACTTTGATGTTGAACGTTGTTTTTCTCTCGTGACACGAATCGGAAAAAAATATTTTCATAACACTCTATGAATAATCCATTACTCAAATTAAATGCGACAAATGATACCTTCCGGCCCGGGTCGTTCGTTATTATATCGTTTCCTTTCTTTTTCTCTTATTTTCTTGAAATTCTTCTCGTCGAAATTATCGATAAATTCGATACAACGAACCGCGATAGAACGGACGCAGCGCGAACCGGAAATAGTTTTCATATTTCAAAAAATCGGGCATTCCGTTCCGTATAAGTTCGCATTGTTTGCTCACCGAAACGCGGTCCGATTTTATAAATTAAATTCGGCAACGCGAATTAATGTTGACATATCGGGAAACCGTGCCGCCAGCAAAATTTACTTTTATCCTGTAAAACACCGGACTCACAATAATTATCCATTATTGCAGACTAATAAATATCCGCAGAGCTAATAAAAGTGTGTGTCGTACCGACCTGTGTATCGTTTCGTCCCATTAAATTATGCGTATCCGTTTCCGGTTCATTGTGCACCCTCGCACCGAGAGCGTCGCTGTGTAAGTGTACGCACCGGTGGCAACATTTTTATTAGTTTGTTCTGGCGAGTTGTGTTTCTGTTTCTCGTTTGACGCACTTCCGTAAATCCTTCGCATTCCTCAGCCGGCTCGCGTAATACTCAAACAACGCCCGCCACCACCGATCGATACACGAATGTATACATTAATCTTTGACCTTCCCTCCGTCCCGTCGCCGTATTATTATGCAAAACGGTCTTATTTCGAATTTGCCTATCAGCCCTGCGGAAATGTCTGCAATGGGAGTTATGAGAATGCGGCAAGGGACCTTGAACGCTGGTCAACGTTCTTTTTAGTATTTCCGTGACTTCAGCCAGCAATTTCCTCTTAAAGGAATGCTTTTCTTTTTACGTTCTACAGCGAATTCCCTTCTTCGTGAAACGTTCAACCACTAACACCTGTTCCCGCGCAATTAGCTCTAATTCTATGCTTCTCTTGAGGCTAGCTTTTCAGTTGTGCTTAGATTTTACAGTTATCGTATTATAGACCGCGGAATACCTCTTCAGGTTCTTAGTCTTGCTGAGGATTTTTAGGAGACTTGAGATAGTGCAATTTGATTTTGCGCAACAGTTTCGGAGTAATCATTGCACCGTGGATCTTTATGATAATGAAAAATTATGTGTGTTAACTGTAGAGAATATAGATCAGGCGGAAATGTCGTTCATGATTTAATCATTTTAATAAATCGTGCAGAATTGAAAGAGATTTTCGAATTCTTCTAATGTCTGCACAGTTTTGCTTCTGTGTTAGTCTTTCTTTGTAAAAAAGTGCATAAAATCCACTGTTTAGTTATCATTGCTTAAATATATTCTTGCATTTATAATGTGAATTAGATTATAGTATCTTGTTCAGGAGAGTACTCAGTACAATTTTATTTTAGTCAATAATTTTTTCATTATTTCATAAAAATAAATAATCGGTAAATTAGAACGATTTTTCAAGGTTTGTAATTTTGTGTCGAAAAACTGGAATATTCTGTTCACATTAAGCATAGTTTTCTTCGAACACCTACTTTGGTAAATAAGAAGAGACACTGAAATTGAAAAAATTTTAATATTTTTCACAGAGAAATCATAACTGCTCACATTGCTAATAGAATACGTAAGGTTAAATAATTAAAAGAAATAAGAACTGAGCTCGCAAAGATTCAAAAGAAAATAGCAAAACGCAGCTAAATGCGACCCTTGCGCGTAAAATTAATCATGAAACGTTCAACTCAATCGCATAGAGTACCTTTCCATGTATCAATGCAGTGGTTTGTATAAAAATCGCTTTTCGAGGGTAACTTATAAACGATCTGTTCTCAAACGAGGGTCTCTGGAATCTACTTTCTCCGATCAGCGAAAACCGGAGGGCGCTCCTCGTTAGCAGGTTCTCTGAGCAGTTAGTTCGGCGATGGTCTAAATCTAAAATATGATGGCTGAAATCTGCTCGAGGATTATGGTGCGTCGAGTATTTCGATCTAATGTCCATCTCACTCTCTCTTTCACGCCCTCGCTCTCTCCTTATCTCTTATTCTCTCTTTCTTTCTCATTTCATATATCACTATTTCTATCTCTATTTCTATCTCTTATTCTATCTCCATCTTTCTATCTCTGTAACTCTCTAACTCTATAATTTTATATCTCTCTAACTCGCTAATTCTATATCTCCCTAACTCTCTAATTTTATATATCTCTATCTCTCTATCTCTCTCTATCTCTCTATCTCTCTATCTCTTTAATTTTCTATCTCTCTATCTCTCTATCTCTTTATCTCGCTATCTCTCTATCTCTCTATCTCTCTATCTCTCTATCTCGCTATCTCTGTATCTCTCTATCTCTCTATCTCTTTAATTTTCTATCTCTCTATCTCTCTATCTCTCTAATTTTTTTTCTATCTCTCTATCTCTCTCTCTCTGTATCTCTCTCTCTCTATCTCTATCTCTCTATTTCTCTATCTCTCTATCTCTATCTCTATCTCTATCTCTATCTCTATCTCTACCTCTATCTCTATCTCTATTTCTATCTCTATCTCTTATTCTTTCTCTCTCCTTCTCTTTGTTTCACTCGTTCGTAATGGAATATGCAATCCGCTCCCGTCATACATCGTGTTTCGTAATTCATGGCACAAATTGGATCCGGCACGGCTGGAATTAAGAGGAAAATCAAGAATAATGAAATTCCAACTTTCATCTGTCTTGAGATTATTTTGCGCATTGTACCATATGCACAAAGTGTTGTCGAGAGCTTACACATTCTTGCAATATTTCAGACGGACAGTTCGCAGTTTTTTTAAAACGGACGCGGACTGCGTTAGAAATTTCTTCTATGGATTTACAAAGTATAACGCTGTATGACAATAGTCAGCTTAGTTTAGTATTAAAGTAAATATGGTAAAGTCTGTCAATTCTGTTTTGATCTGAAAGAGACGTCATCCACGTGCCAAACAAAATCCATCAATAATAGTAATAATAATAACAGTGATAATAATATATCTATTAGCTAAAAATTACGCAAATATGCGAAGAGGGGGAACTGATGGACTGGGACGTAGCACTCTCTTTCTTTCTCTCTCTCTCTCTCTCTCTCTCTCTCTCTCTCTCTGATCTGACTATCTCTGCCTCCCTCTTTCTATTTCTCCCTATCCAGCCGAGTTTCTTCGTATTCCCTTTGCGTGACTTAATTACTCGTCGTTCTAATCCCTGTCCGTTAATATTTGCGCTATCGTAAAGGCGAATCAGAGCACTGACGGCTCTGTTTTCCTTATTTCCAGTTCTGCTTCTGGTAATTGGATCCGCCGGGCTTCCGTGATTACGCGTCAGTCAGGATTAACTCGGCACGCGCGTTACGTTGCGCAGGTGCGGCCCGTGCGAGCAGCAACCGGGCCTGTGGTTGCACGGCTGATTAAAGTAAATGTTCGGCCGTTGATAGAATCGCGCGATCTTCCAGCAACGTGTGTATCGCTTATTAACCTTTTTCAGTTAGATATCGGTAAATATGTCATCGGGAGTATCAGGACGCCGTGCGGGGTTTATGCGCGATAAAGCTCGCAGATTTTTAATTAAACTCCCCCCGACGAGGAAATCCCTTTGACTTTCGTCGATGTATCTAATACTTATTGTTTACGCGATGCGATTTAGCGGTGACTGGCGGTTCCAAGTTGAGTAGACGACGCAGTTGCGATTCACTCCGAGGAATTTTTATCGGGAATGTCTGTAAAGTGTTATTGTTCCCGACGAGAGATTGTTAGCTTCGAATTAGCAGATTATTGTTAAGTAGAAAAAACATCAGAAGATACATAATCATATTGTGTCCAAGTTATTAATAATTTCTAATGAGAGTTTGTTAGCTTCGAATCAGAAAATTATAGTTATCGTTGGACCTTTACGCAAAATCGGATCGTAATACAAAATAAAAATTGTCTAAATGAATTGTAAAAAATATAAATTAGCTGAAGCTCACTTTCCTCTTTTAGTGATTGTAATAAGTTGAAGATAACGTAACGCTATCCTTAATTAAATTTATTTAAATTCACTTAAAACTTTCTCTTGAAAATTCACTCAAATTCACTAAATTCGCTATCCTTAAGTTCCTTAAATTCATCCGATGTCTTTATTATAAAATTCTTTTTAACTGATTACAAATGTTACGAGGTGCGATATATCGATATTCAATAGCCTTTTGTCGAACTAACTGCGGATAAGTTTTATTCTGCCCAAAGATTCGATATATTTGCATAAATAGTTCAGTTATCGTTCGTTCTCCGAAGAAAGTTCGAAACAATAATACATAGATGTGCGGCATATTTTGTATTTCGAAATTTATACTGGACCATTGTTCAGAAGTTCTATTATCCAAAACAGGTACTCAGAACCCGTCAGGAGGCTGAACTCGCGACACGAAATATTGGAATGGTTTTTGGGCGTAATCTCATGTTAGCGCTACAATAGAATCATATTTAAAGCTCCTTCAAAAAGGGTGGTTTCAATAGGATATCGAGCACAAAACAGAGCAACGCTCGAAGCCGGAGATTTACGACGGTTTGTTGCTGGTTTTCATGAATGTGTAGGCAGCTGTTCGCTAGGCTCGTGGAATGTTCGCTATAGCTCGCATAAGCTCTCTTTTACTGCCTTGGGCTTCTGATGGCCAATGCTCTAAACGAGTGTAAACACTATCGCGGATAAGTATATGGTCGCTTTCTATACTTACACGATAGTAACGCATAAGCAGTGGCACATTACTGGCCGGAAAAATCGTGCGATGTGTTTCGATACGTTTTTGTAATAAATATAGAGTCTATTGTACTCTTAATAAATAATGGAAAATTTTTGTAACATACGAGGCGTTAAAAAATGGTTTAAGTCAAAACACTTAATTTGTGGATGATGAAAAAAAATTAAAAACTCTGTAAAATGCAATAACGTATGATATTGTTACCAACTCATTTATGAAAGCCCCTTTGAAGCTTCAACGTAAAATATTAAAGAAGAATCGCAGAAAATATGAAATTCGATATGATTTAATAATATTAAATCACTCTAGCACAAAATTGACTTACTAAATTGTATCAGTCAAGCGCACTTTTGTTTAAACAGCGAACAAAATAATACAAGTAATATTTCACTTGCAGTAACTTTATCTTCATTTATTTGCAGCGAAACGTGAAAAAATAAATTACAATAAAGTCTCTGTTAAGAATCCATTAAATTTATGATTATTTCGTCGATCGGAAAGTTTAAAGAAATGATTAAAAAGCAATGACGATTACAAAGGTAGAATTTTAAAAATGTTTCGCATTTCGTACGAGAGATATATTATAAGAAAGATTCGACGGTGAATAAAAAGATAATTACAATGTAATAGACATGTATTTGCCAATATCTGTGCCAGGAATACGACATCCTTGATATCGTGTTCTACAGGGCTGGGATTGCCGCTATTGATTTCCATAGCTACTGAATCTACAGCCCCCACCCGTTATTCCGGGCACGCAGTATATCAAATAATCGCTCGCGGAGCTTCGCGAATGACGGCGACGAAGTTATTTATTATTTCGCGATATTGTTTGCCCGTTGTTCCAAGATTCGCGTCAATAATATTGGCAAGCCGTCCCACGGCGACACCGCGGTTTTCGTTAACTCGCCGCGAGAGCGACGCGCGAACGTCGCGACGCGACGCTCCGATAAAAAAAGAAAAACACTCTCTGTCCAGCGCTATTTCATTTTCATACCTGCGCGGCCAGCCCTTCCCGCGCAGCTCTGTAATTACGTTGTTCGCAGTTTGAACCGGGCGTCCGCGTTTATTTCGTTACAGCACCTCGGAACGCTCTAATTCAGCCGGGGATAGTTCCCTTCGCGGCTCGCTCCGCCGCGCCGGAAGGAGGAAAAGAATCGCAGGTGTTGTAAGTGAAGTGCAAGTGCGGTGGACGGTTCAGCTTTTTCAGCTGGTCGTAGCCTGCGCGCGGCCGTGATGGAGCAGCGTGCAGGATGGTGTGGGTGGGGGGCAGCGTTAAGGATAAAGTTGTCCGAAAAAAGTGGAATTTTTGAAAAGCCTGGCGGGAGAATATTTCGTGGCCGGCTGAGCTGGCCGTTATAAATCCCGGAATAAAAATAGCGTCTCGCTGTGGCGGGGCTCGCGGTAATAAAACTGAAACGGGCGAGAAGGAAACGCGGACGCTGCGCGTCGCTCGAAAAAAATTCCATAATCAGGAACAAAGGCGTCAGCCGTGATACGTTTATTTGGCCTGCTTCGACGCGGCGGGCTTGACTCCTTTTATCGAGCGGAACGGTCGCCGCGCGATCAAAGCCGGATATATCCGTGCATAAGTTGACCCCGGAGTTCGGCCGGGCTCGAACCAACTTTTCCGGAGGGAAATCCTTCGAACACACCACGGCCGCCGCCGCCGGTTTTTCCTAAATTCACGGCGTCACGCGAGAAATGGGTAGTAATAACGCAGTAATAACGCGTAGTAATAACGCGAGCTGAAGATAATCATTATCGTGACAAGAAAAAAAGCTTAATTAGCGTGTATCAGGGGTCGCTTGTGCTCAAGCTGGCCTGTGTCCGAAACATGCGAATGCCTGCCCTCGCACCAAATCCCCTTTGATCCCTTTCCAGATTATATTGGTTCGGTCTTCCCCCGCCGGCGATTATGCTAGCATACAAAGTATTCGTCTACGGTAGACTTTGCTGCATAGAGTAGCAGCGGTCTTAATTTTAAGACGACGGATTTTAATTTCAGTTCGAAGCATGCAACTGATACTTGTTTCTTCGATTTGTTTCCTTCCTCAATCTGAAAATATGTGTCTCACTTATATAACATTAACAATTTTTCAGCTGGAAATATTTTTCGCGAAATTCTTCAGAGATCATTATCGTTTTAGATGATGTCAGCTTCCAGAAGACACAGGAACCGCGTGATCACGTCCGTCAGACGAGGCACCCTTTGTTTATTTCACAGTTGAAGCTCTCAAACATTGAACATTATTTCGGCAAATAGTTTTTGTCGGATGTTGTTAATTATTCTGTTGCAACCATCGCTCCCACGGATTGTCGTTATTGTTACATGAATATGCGTATGAAATTACCAAACTGGAAGGAAAATTACAGATGCGGCTAAATTTACTGTTAAACGAGCATTTCATGTTCCTTGTTCTATGTAAATGTTATTTTCATTTGAATAGTTTCAGAAAACAACGTAGAAGAACTTTATTTGCAAAAGCTGAGGTTAACGAAAGTGAATTTAATTTGTGGGAGGGTGAGTATCGATTGCAAAACAGCGAGTGTCGCTTGTAAAAGGGTGAATTTGATTCGAACGAAAAAATGAATTCCACTGACTTCCAATCGTAAACATTGTGCAAAATATTTATATAAAAATATTCTATAAAAATATTACATCAAAATATATACATATAATTTAAATATTAAATATTGTTCTTGGACGATTCGATGTTTGCTCGTATTTCGTATGACGAATTGCTCTTCAAATGACGGACGTCATTTTGTGGAAGATCTGCAAGCACGGCGCGTTCCGCCGATCTTTTTCTTCTCTCTTGATGCCTCAATCGTTTGTCCGTTACTGTACGAGGCAAACAGGAAACGTCACTCGACGCCAATTTGCCGCTTCTGCTTAGGCCAACGCTTGTCCCCGCGGCGCGCCGCGACGATTCCTAAGCACGCATGAAGCACCAGATTTATTCAGTGTCGTTTGCGTAACGACGACGCACGCCCCTGGCCGATCGTAACGAGTGTCATCATCATCTTCTGTTAAGGGACACAATCTTTCCAACAATTTTTCCATTTTCTCTGTCGCGCCCGACGAGAGAGAGAGAGAGGGAGAGAGAGAGGGAGAGACAGAGAGAGACTGCAATTTCAACGAGGAAATGGTTAATACCGCACCGCCTTCTTTGATAAGGTGATTTCACGGGCCCTTCTTCATTCAACTCTTACGCTGCGACGATGGGTTTTGTTAGGGAATATTGAATGTCCAAGTATTTTGATGGCGCCTGTTTTCTTTGCGATCCAAATTTATTCTGTCCAGGGAGAACAACGAAGGTATTTGCACGGGACGACACGGTTCGCAGCTGCACTTAACCCGAGAGCTCGTCGGTCTAGCGAGAGCGATCGAAGCCTCTCTCGACGATTAATGAAATTACAAGAGACCTTCCGGGATGGCTCGTTTATTCAAATATTATCCGATTTATACCAAGTTTTCTCGTTCGTTTGCACGCGGCATATTCCGGCATCGATAAAAAATTCATTTCAAATTTCTCAACGGCGAAAAAAGTTATGGGCATTGTTGGTGGATCGGTATTAACCCGTTCGCGTTTTATTTTCATTGTCTTCGATAAATCTCCGGCATTGTGCATTCATTTGTGCGCTTCCATTTCATTATTCCACTTAACCGACCTTCTTCTTATCGTGATCATTTTTTAGTTTGAAAAGAGACCATATTTTCATTTGTCGTATATTCGTGTTTATTTTCGTTCCGTAATTTTGATCATTGTCGTACACGCGATCGAAGAAGCTGCGTGGAAAAAAACATTGAAATATCTTTGTTGTTTCTAAGTGCACGACGAAAGCTGTTTCGTGCCTTTGAGAAGTCACCGAACGCCATTGTGCAATGTTGACGCCTCGAGACGCCCGACGGCAAGCTTAGCAATTATGGCTACTTGTGCGCAGAGCAAGCGTCATGTTTCTCAGCAAACCACAGTCAAAGGTGCGCAGTAACTAAACTGTTCGACAGGGCGAGCAAAATGGTTGCAAGGGAAAAATGTTTTTCGCCTCGCTTTTCTCACAGAATTTCTCGTACGCGTACAGCGGTCCACACGCTTCCCGATAAAATTTCGCCTTTTACTTTCTGAAAGTGGTATTCGAAATATTTTCCACGAGGCGAAGCAATAAACAACATTTTTCCTTCCATATCACATCTTTAATATCACAATATTCAGTGTGTGATTAAATTTTTTGTACGCTGATGTATCTACAAATAATGGAGACATTTAAATGTTACTATTCAGCTATTTTATCCTGTATATAATAATAATAATAACATAATATAATAGCGAATTTATTTATTCCCGTAAACGCGTAACTCGGAGATTTCGATGTTCCAGAATAAATAAATGATTAAAATTATTATAATTTTCCAGGAACATCGGCAGAGTAATCTGCTATATCAACAAAGAACGAACTTAAAAAAAAAATAACAGTCGTCAAATAAAAATTAAACTGATCGAGAGAATAAAATTAAATTTAAAGTAAAAAGTAGTTTAAAAGTAGGCTTTCCATAGAAATGTTTAAAAGTTAACAAATTTCAGGCGAAGGGAACTTTAGAACTTGGCGATGGAAGATAAGACTGTCCATTATTCCAGTTTAGTGTTAATGGCTTTTTAGATTTCTTTTTGCGGAAAAGTGCAGTGCATCCGCAAGAAAGAATAGGATGAGGTCCGTTCTGGAGAACTGCATTAGTCCGTAAATTTTTACGGTCAGGAGACTCGGGGCTGCAGAATAGTAAACATCATTTTTAAGACTACTAACTCGGTTATCAAGCGCTCGTTGCTATCGAAATAAAAATTCCGAGCACCCCGGGTTACAGTTGATTGTCGCAAACGTAAAATTACATCCCTCGTTAAACCGATTGTGTGTGTGTCAGTTTTAACGAAAATCGCCACGTGAATGAACGGAAGTCACAAAATTCCAAAAAGCGTTAACACGGTTAAACACGCGAATGCTACGAATCCACTGCAAATCCACGCCAAATTATTTGGTCAAGCTTTAATTGACAGCGAAAAAACGTTCGGCAGGCACAGTGTCCGTGGAAAGGGCAATAGTTGGACAAACGTTGGGAAGAAAGGTGGTGCACATGTAGTAGTTAATTGGCGAAGAAATATGTGAACGGCACGTCCGCGCCCGTAAACCGACGGGGCAGCCCATGAAAAATAAATATAAGTGTATTTAAAACGAAAATATTGGAGCCTTACGCCACTCCTGCGACACATAATAGCGTCGACTCATAAATATCCTGAGAACGGTGTTTTCACGGCAACGAACGTAGTCACGTACTCAATTTACGACAGGACATTCTACGCCGGTGGATTTTCCATCGTTGTCAGACTCGGCTTGAAGAGCCATCCACACATTCCCGTCGACAAACTGCGCGGGTTCGCGCGCGCTCGTAAAAAGCTTAAAAACAAAATCAATGACGGAGAAAAAAAACCGAACGCGAAGCAGCTCGCAATTACTTTGTTTTCCTGTCCCGTGAAAAAAGGCGTGTCTCCGATAGCGCCGATATTAACCTTACCCATGGGAAGACTTTAAAAGTTGTGCGTGCGACATGGACGGGGCATTTACGGCGTCCAGGAACATTTCGGATTTAATACTTCAACTTCTTTTGTTATCACTGCGGAGTTGCTCGGCTGAAGCAGCTGTTGGACTTTGTCTATAAAACGCCGTCCCTTATTAGCTCTTTTATGCCGACTTTGCAGACACTTGGCCGCGATGATGAATTTTTGACTTTTAATGCCTCTGTGCGTTCGACCACCCTCCCTCCCTCTCTTCGCCGGGACTTAGTTCGTTGTTCTTCGCGACATGTCCGCCGGCACGCTATTCCCAATTCCGAGGTTTACGGCGAAAGTTCCTTCGTTACGAGCAGGCAATCGAGTAATAATTGTTACTAATGATTTGTAAGCAGTGTTCCAGGAATGCGGAGTCAGTGCGTAAAAAATTCGGCGGAAACTTCGGCGGAGGATCGCTGTTTCACGACGGTGCCGACCTCGTTTCTCGCAAACGCTGCCCGGGAGCCGCACGAATTAAAATGTCAGGTTCGATCCCATTCTCTCAGCTCGCTTGTTACCAACAGATCTCTCTGTTTATTTAGAAGCGCCCGGTAATTGATTAATGCGCTCGATACCGCGTCGACGGTCACGCATGGATGACACTAATATATTTCGGTTTGCGTTGCGGTACGTTCGAATGAATCGAACATTTCTACGATTTTTAGAGCGTGATGGAGTTGATATAAATCGTGATCTTTCGTTTTACTTTTTTGGATTCGTCTGTGAAATTACTTTGTTTCGGGGAATTTTTGAGGTTAGTGTTAGGCAAAAAGACTAAGGAGGCAAAATATTTGCAAGAAATATTCCCTCTGAAATCACAAACGAATTCACGCAACCCGGTCGAATTTTGAAAAATTTCTATTCTAATACTTCATTATACACACATATTTAACAATTAATATATTTATTTCGAAATATATTCAATATTTCTGTAGTATCGTAATTTAGTGGGTACGTTTAGGACGAGGAGGAGTGTTAGGCTTAGTTTTAAGACCGTAGTTTTAAGACTTTGTATTTATGGTAGGCAATAGAAGAGAAATGTTGGCGAAGGCCGGGTCAGATGGGAAAAACACTTGGCGACAGGGAGCCGGCCGATGCGATTATCACGTTTTTGGAAAAGGCAGGCGTTGTGTCGAAGGAGCGTGTTTGGAGTGGACAGGGTGTGTTCGAGAGTCGTCGAATGAGGAGCGTTGCGAGTTGTAGAATTAAGTGAAGTAGTTGTAATCCTAGTTGCAGATACGGTACGCGATATTTCCTGTTTTCACCACGTTTAGTTCTTTCCTAATCAATACATATTCTATATTGTTTAAATATTGAACAAATTTCTACATCATTTTGGGGGCTCGTCCGAGATTTGAGGAAAACGTTGCGCTGAATGATAACAGTGTTATCGTGACTGTAGGAGTTGAGAGTTGAACTCTAGTTGTTGTGTTGTGCATTTAAAAACCTTTTAAGATGTCTGCAGGAAACGATACCGTTGTCGAAGTGTCACAAGCATGCCTATCTGCTGACAAATTAGAGGAATTTCTAACAATGAAGTTAACCGATTTGAAGGAAGAATTGAAGAGTCGCAAGCTGAGAACGTCGGGAAATAAGAAGCAATTACAAGATCGGCTTAAAGTAGCCATAATGTTGCAAATAGAACATGGCGAAGAGGAAGACTATACTGATGGCAGTGAAGATGAAGAAGAAGGAAGCAATGTGAGACGATGCGTGTGACGGATGCAGGCATTAACATTCAGAGATGTTGAGGAGTCCATGCGTACATTTAGCGGAGACGATAAAGCAAACATTCGTTGTTGGCTCGAAGAGTTTGAAGACATGGCGGAGCTATGTGAATGGAGTGAAGTACAAAAAGTTATTTATGCGAAGCGTTTATTGCGTGGATCGGCGAGATTGTTCGTCGACTATGAAAAATGTTGTCGCAAATGGATCGAGATGAAGCGAGCATTGGAATCTGAATTTGCTAAAACTGCAGATAGGTACAAGATACATACAGAGTTGTCACGTAAAATTAAAAGATCGAACGAGTCGTATCAAGAATACATTTATCAAATGTTGGAGATTGCGAAGCAAGCGGACATGGAAGTATCAACAGTTATTAAGTATATTATTGACGGAGTTCAGGATTTCGAGACAAACAAAACGATATTGTACGGTGCTAGAAATATACGTGAGTTGAAAGAAAAATTCGAAATTTACGAAGACATGAAGGAAAAATCAGGAGCGAAAAACAGGCGACCTGAGGAGAAGAAGAAGACGACCGTCCATGGAACCTCATCACAAGGTGAATCACAGCAAGTGGCACAGCAAGAAATACGGCGATGTTTTTTGTGTGGAAACCGATACCATACGGCTGCAAACTGCCCGACAAAAGAAAGAGGACCCAAGTGTATCTGAAGCGTCGAGAAAGAAGCGAGTTAAAGAGGTGCAAGTTGGAAATTGTAAGTTGACAGCGTTAATAGATTCTGGAAGCGAACTGAATTTGATGCGAGCGGATTATTATGTTAAAATTGGTGCTCCTAGATTGAATAATAAGATTTTGCAATTTCGTGGTGTCGGAGCAGAGAGCAACCACACATTAGGGGAATTTTCAACAACTATTGCAATAGATCAGATAACATATCGAATAAATATACACGTTCTACCCAATACCTTGTCGTCCCATAGTTTAATAATCGGTACAGAATTTTTAGATTCCGTAGAACTAAGTACGAAAGGAGGAGAAATTTTTATTAAAAAAATAGATTTGCCGGAAATATTTAATGTCAATGTCGAGGCTATAGTTGACAATGTAGATTTATCACACATTGCGGTTCCTGAACATAGAAAACTTATAGAAGATTGTGTTGCAAGTTATAAACCATCTAAAACGAAAGAAGTAGGGATTAAAATGAGCTTGATACTGCAAGACGAGATCCCAGTGTACGAGAGACCGCGAAGATTGTCTCCCGGGCATAAATCTGAAGTTGATAAACAAATAACGTCATGGTTGAAAGATGAAATAATTCGAGAGTCTTGTTCAGATTACGCAAATCGAATTGTACTAGTAAAGAAGAAGGATGGTTCAACTAGAATTTGTGTTGACTACAGATAGCTTAATAAAAATATTGTAAAAGATAGATATCCCCTACCTTTGATAGGGGATCAATTGGATTCATTAGAAGGCGCGAAAGTATTTAGTACGTTGGATCTCAGAAATGGATTTTTTCATGTTCCTATTGATGAGAGTAGCAGAAAATACACCGCCTTCGTGACTCCCACCGGTCATTATGAATTTCTAAAGGTACCGTTTGTGTTATGTAATTCGCCAGCCGTCTTTCAAAAGTTTATAAATGCACTGTTCAAAGATATAATTGCAACCGGGGTCGTTTTGACATACATGGACGATTTAATAATACCTTCATCTGATTTCTCACGCGGTATCGAGAATCTCAAATTAATATTAAATGTTGCTAGTGAGAATATGGATTATTGATTAATTGGAGCAAGTGTTGTTTTTTGCACACAACAGTAGAATATTTAGGTCACATTGTTGTAAACGGTAGCATTCGACCGTCAGAACGAAAGAGTAGTGCTGTTACGAATTTTCCGAGACCTAGATGTGCTAGAGATGTTCAGAGTTTCCTTGGTTTAGCGGGAAATTTCAGAAAGTTTGTGTACCAATACTCTGTTATTGCGAGACCATCGTCGAATTTATTAAGAAAAGATATCAAGTTCAAGTTTGAAGCGAGTGAACAAGAAGCTTTCGATAGGCTAAGATTAGCTCTAAGCGGAAAATCTGTACTAAAGTTGTATTGTGTGGGTGCAGAGACAGAAGTACATACAGACGCATGTAGTATGGGATATGGTATGATATTGTTGCAGCGCGATAGCGAAGCGAGTGGTAAAACTACTCCAGCCGAAGAAAAGTATACAAGCTACGAGCTTGAAGTTTTGGCAATTGTAAAGGCGTTGATGAAATTTCGTGTTTATCTATTCGGCATTTCATTTAAAATTGTGACGGATTGTCAAACGTTTGCGTTAACGATGAGGAAAAAGGACTTATGTGAGCGTGTGGCCAGGTGGGCGCTTCTCTTAGAAGAGTTCGACTACAGCGTGGAGCATAGAACGGGAAGAAATATGGCACATGTTGACGCGCTATGCCGAAACCCACTACCTACAATTATGCTAGTGGGAGAAAACGAACTGGGGATTATCGCAAATTTGAGAAGAGCGCAGGTACAGGACGACAACTTGAGGAAAATTCGAGATAATATTGAGCGGTTCGAAGGCGATGCGTACCCGTTGCGAAATGATATTCTGTATAGAGAGGTTGATGATACGCCGTTGGTAGTTGTGCTGAGGACAACGCACATCCAGATAGTTCGACAGGCGCACGAGCACGGTCATTTCGGTATTTCCAAAACAGAGGCGCTCGTAAAGAGAGATTACTGGTTTAAGGAGATACGGAAAAAGGAAGCAGCACGATATAGAGAGGGAGTGAAAAGGACACAGGCTCTCTGATCCGGGGTTAAAATTCTACCCGAAGTTTCTTGGACCATACCGTGTGACAAGAATACTGCGGAATGACCGCTACGAAGTGCAGAAGGTGGGTAATCATGAAGGGCCGCAGGAAACATCCACTGCAGCCGATTACATGAAGCTATGTGTGCCGACGAAGAGGACGATTTTTCCGGTGAAAGTGAAAGTTCGTACAGTGGCGATGAGAACATCTGTGGGCAGATGTCCGGTCAGGACGACCGAGTGTAGTATCGTAATTTAGTGGGTACGTTTAGGATGAGGAGGAGTGTTAGGCTCAGGAGACCGTAGTTTTAAGACTTTGTATTTATGGTAGGAAATAGAAGAGAAACGTTGGCGAAGGCCGGGTCAGATAGGAAAAACCCTTGGCGACGGAGTGCCGGCGGATGCGATTGTCACGTTTTAGGAAAAGGCAGGCGTTGTGTCGAAGGAGCGTGTTTGGGGTGGACAGGGTGTGTTCGAGAGTCGTCGAGTGAGGTGCGTTGCGAGTTGTAGAATTAACTGAAGTAGTTGTAATCCTAGTTGTAGATACGGTACGCGATATTTCCTGTTTTCATCACGTTTAGTTCTTTCCTAATCAATACATATTCTATATTGTTTAAATATTGAACAAATTTCTACATTTCAATATTTTCTTCTTCTGAGACCGGAAACGGCGTCTGCTCCGCACAGATTCAAGAAAATTCACGCGTTTTCACCGCCGGTTTCCCGCATCTGCATCTCAAATGCGGGTCGATGGACACTTTTCCGTGGCCGCGACACGGCGGTCGATGGAACTCCGATGGCGGCGCTAATTAGTTATCGCTCGAAATATTCGAAATAAGGAACGTCGCCGAGAATTCTCTATTTTCATCGGAAATTTTGTTGCGCTTTTATTTTATTCGCACGGTAGAATCTGGATTATCCGAAGCTGCAATATCTGATTATTCTAAATACGACTGCATATTCGAGCCTGCACTACGATTTCTTTCTGCACTGAATTAACACTTCTTCGTTTTCATAATTTGTCTGATACTAATAATCTGTCATTCGTAAACTTTGATCACAGATGAATCAAATTTTGTTTCGATTTGCAAGAAATGAATAGCACAGTAGAGACTCTCTTATCTGAAGGTTTCTGTTTGTAATATTTGCATTTATGACAAAAGCAACTAGGTCGAATACAGCACGTTGTAAATGCAATACAAAAATTCAACAGTATTTATAATAACGTTCTCGTTAATATCAACTGAATGGAACTGTTGAGAATGAAAATAAATTTTTATTTAACTCCTGCTCGCTGCGATCGAGGTGGAGAATTTCTATTTTGCATTAAGATCCGCGGTCTACTCGTAATACAACCGGTGAATTTCCTCTGCGAGCAATCTGTGAGTCTTGACAATAACATTTTCCAGCGTTGCAGAATCTAATTCTAAAGGACGGTATGCAGGTTGATAGCCATTTCTCCCGGTTTCCGCCGTGAACGCATTACAGTAAAATTTCCCCAATTTTTCATCAGCTTGTGAACAAATGTGAAGGATTTGGAAGAAGGAGATTCGATTATTCGAGCCTCGTGGCTCGTTTTTGTAACAATAATAATATTTACATAATTATAAAAACGAGGTACAAGGCTCGAATAATCGTATCTTGCCTTCCCAAATTGTCCATTTTTGTTTACAAGACGAAGGAAAATTAGGGAGAATTTACTGCAATAATCGGACGATCGTCCGCACTTGAATTACGGGAATCAATGAAACGTCATTGGGGCTTTTAATTGGGTGCCATAAAATAGCAAGTACGGGGACAGTATTGCAATATTTTCGTCGGATTTTTATCTGCGATATTTCGGCAAATTAGTCGTTACACTGTCGGGCGTTCTGTTGCGCGTGATGAACGCGGAGACGGATAATGAAACGGGCAACGAACAGTTGCGCAACGTGCACGTTGCGCGATCGTTATCCGCGTTCCTACGAAAATAAAGAAAATTCAGATATGATAGAGCGATTGTTTGAAAAATTTCGCGGGATGTGCGCGTTAATGCTTGTCAGGACTTATGGACACGCGGACGCCGTTGGATCAGCATCGACGTATGCAAATTTATTATATACGGTGTAATTATAAACACGTCCACTTAACCATAACTGCACAGAGTATCGACACTTCTCAATGTCGTTTCGACAATGCTGAACTTTCCTGGCACGAATGTTTTACCGATAAATCAGCGATTGCATTGAACGCAATGCATTTCGTGCTGCTTGCATTTTGATAATTTATAGCATTGCTATCTACAGTGTTTACACTAGTAGTCAACTTCTACATAAGTCTCACTTCACTGCATAATTAAATCGTTGTATCTTCTTTACTAGATATCAGTTGTTATTAAATATATTAAGGTTTTAATTTCTGTCAAAAATATATAAGTTAAAATTTCTAATTGAACTTCTATTAAAAATTTATTATAATTTAAAATCTCTAATTATATTTCCATTGTAAATGTACCAAGATATTAAATTTCTATTAAATTCTATTACAATTTAAATCTATATTAAAAATTCGTTATAATTAAATTTTATATTCATAATTTATTATAATTCGTATCACCCCTATTTAAAATTAATTATTCTGAATCTGTGTTAAGAAACTAATGAAGCTTAATTTGCGAATTTGATGTGTCTGTGATAAGTACACCGATTGTGTTATTTTACGTTGCCACGCTCGGTTACTACGGGAAGCAAGCGACCACAAATGCATTTGTCGCTCAACGCACTCCTCTTTTTTCAATTTCGAACCGCCCGTTGTAACATGTGACAACTCGTTTAGATGTTATGAGGATGCTTCCCATTGTCCCATTTTCAACAGCAATTAAAGTATCGTGAATTTCCTTGCAATACGAGGATCGAAATTTACGGGCTTGTTTTTCCCGAACTGGGAGCACTATACCTGCGAATCGCCCTAACGTATTTACTGTGTATATGAGACTATGCATCATGTGTCTAGGCGTTGCCGGCCCGAGAATAACGCCCGCAGTTTCCCATTGATGTTTTCATGTTCGCACTTTATTTTCTTCTTTTCCATTGTGTGCTTAGCAGCGTCGAAGAACTGCATGTTGACGATTTCCCGAACTCACGGCAGATTTTTCATACCCACTAAATCACGTATACTGCTTCCGGTGCGGTCTTTTTGCATTTCACCGGTCACACAACTCCGTTCGAAATGTTACCCGGCGGATCTGACTTTTGTGAGTTTGTAGCTCGCGGTGCAGCATTATTATGATGCGGTTTTCAAGCAACTGTCACTCAAACACTAACAGCATTATCGAGACCTAAAAATTCGAGAATATAATTTGGACATTCTAGAACATTGTTTTCTTCGTTAAAATTTGATAGCCGATATGCAAGTATATTAAATTAATTATTAATTTCTTTCGTTAATATTTACCATTTCGATGGAATATTTCCTACCCTTGATTTATAATTATTGAACAGCGAATATTTGTGCATATTTTCATTATAATTATTTCATGAAAATCGGAAGAAGAAAATTTTCTTTGGGAAAACAGAGAGCACAGAATAATAGAACAGTGCATATTCGTTAATATGCCCGGATTGCGTCATAAATACATAAAGATTCGCCGGCTACCAATTAAATCTCACAGATACAACATAATTATATTTGAGCTTGATATATCTGTTGAGCCGTTGAAGATCGCCGAAAACGTCTGACGACAGCGATGAGTCCGTGCACCTCGAACCAATATTTGCTCCCTTTTACTGGTTTCGCCAGGTATCTTTGCCGAAATATTGGAAGTCGGGACGTGAGATCCAGGCCACCGATACAGACGGTCTAGGTTTATTCGCGGATGTATTCCTACATTCGTATGCCGAATGCTGCATAAGTCTCGCGGTTGAAATTCCCGTGGGATGCCTTTTGGCTATTTTACCGATTTCCTAAAAATCGCGCAAGAATACAGTTTTCGCCGGGTGTAAGTAGACACCGGGCATGAGCATCGGCTGGTTGTCGTTCCAGTATGCAGAAATTGCAATTCGTTTGTGCGAAATCTAAAGCCGGATACCATCAATTTATTCATTTAGAACTGAAGTTTTTTGCGCATTTTTGTCACGTACCGTCGGCGTTGGCATTTCCAGATGATTGATAGGACATCAAGAAACAGTGTAGAAAATGATTGAAAACATTCTATTTAGTTTTCATCCAATTTCCTACCCTGAGATATTTTTTATTTTGCACGTGATTTGATTTTGCACCTCTTTCCAGGAGTCTGACATATGGGGTTTGGTTACTTTAAAGTGCTGCAACTTCGCGAGAAAAAAATTAGAGATGAAAGATCAAACTTTACTCTACTCTAAACGGCATCCCCGGAAAAAATTTGACAAAGTCCGTGCACTTCGTCAAACTTGGCAATTTTCAATATGATAAACAGGGATTCAGATTTAAATAGTTACAGTGGCGAGAGTGCGTAGAATATAAAATTGAGAAATATCGTCTTAAACTAGAGGTTTCAAGCTTTAATTTGAAATAAAAATCAATGATTTTTCGCGAAGTTATCGTCAGTCAAAGTTGACCAATTCTCATCCGATATGTGCCTATGCTGTAATCTTTCGGAGCAGTTTATTACCATAAATCTCAGTTATTAGTATCAAATTCTACGAGCCAAAATTTTTGCAATTAGCACAAGTACATAAATACTAATTTCAGAACCTAATATTTCAAGATTGCCCGCCATTATACATACATTATCGCATTTTGTTTCGTGTTTATTTCATCGGGACTTCGGAATCGGTTCTCCCAGCCAACGATTGAATATCGAGTCGGGCAATCGTGGTATCCTTTAAATTTAAATTTGACGCTTAAGATGGGGATCGGAGGTAATAGAGATGGAGTTCGGGTGAAGTATGCGTTATGGAGGGCGGGGGAAGGGAGAAGTACGAGTAGGAAAACTGGCTGATTCATAATCGGGAATGGACTGCGGAACAGCTAATTCCGAAAAGTAGTTGCTCTCGTCGCGGCGGGAGCAATAAAGCTGTTGCGCGCAACTATTCCTCAGTTCTGCTTTACACAGTTGCCTATGCGATAACACGACCACGATAAATAAATGCTGGAATGATCGTTTCTGGGCTTTCGAATTCAGATATAATCGCGGTCTATAAATTCTCTAAGTCGCCGCTTCGTTCCGCAGGATCCTTGCCAGAGGAAAAGGAACGCAACAGAAACTAGAGACTCTGTTCGGGACGTTATTTTCGATTATTTGTGGCCGAACCGTGCTTAAATAAGCAAACGGAAAGCGGTCGTACTTGAAAAGCGAGCTTCGGAATTATTCAAGGAAATCTCTTCAACGAACAATCGTTAAATTAATACACGGACTGTAGATTTTATGTGAAACGAGTCTGCGAGAACGTTTAAGGAATTTAATCATTAAAAATGATTTTTACACTGGGGTCATGATAGACCCGACGGAAAAACTGTAAAAACGCTTTATTGGTATTATATTCTTAGCTAATGAAATCATGTGAATTTAATTAAACTTTTACTACAATGAGAAATAAAAATACAATGACGGGATTATTCATCACTTCGATATTTCAGATAGAAAGTACTATTGAACTATTTTCAACCTGTTAGTATTATTAAGAAATTAAGTGAATATCTATTTAGCTCCTGTATTATGAAATTAGTGCAGACAAATTTATCTGCATAAAATCTGCATTAAAATCTGCAGTCTAGTAATATATTATCTTATTTGCATACATGTTATTTGACAAAATTATTTGCTATTTTATGTTAATATATAACTAGTCTTTCTCTAGATTATTTCATTATTGGAGAGAGAGAGAGAGAGAGAGAGAGAGAGCGAGAGAGAAAGTAAGAAAGAAAGAAAGTGAAAGAGAGAGAAAGAGAAAGAAATCCATTTGAAATAACGTTCCATTTAATAAAATAGATATCATCGAAGCTATTGATATCGATTTCTCGCAGCAGAGGTTCGAGATACTGTTTCTCGTCCGAGGTACTGTCTATTTAGCTGGTTCCGTGTGGTTTTACAGGAATCCCTTAGGAGCGAGCCAGGTTCATGTCAGGCAAACTTGGAGCTAAGTTCGCGGAACTCGATCCCGCCAGCGAATATTCATTAGGACCGTATTAATTATGGTCAGCAAAGTGTTTAACTAATTAGCGCTTGTTCGGATGCGGAACTGGGAAGATGAAATTGTACCGCCACCGTCGATATCAATTATCCTGCTGGAGACAGAATTGTTGATAAGATCATCGACACGTAACCGGTTTCATGTAACGCGCGGCGCGAAGATGTATCCGAAATTGAGGTGTTCGGAGAGCCTGCGTTGTTCAAGGGAGACTACGTTACACTCTGAAATGTCTTTATTCCACGTGGAATATCATTGGATCTATCGTCTACAAAGAGACGAGCAAACGGATTGCTGGATGTCGATGATTATTAACGGTAGAAGGTTTACGGGTGATTCTAATACGGAAGCATAATGAACGCGTTTTCACCGCCGGTTTCCCGCATCTGCATCTCAAATGCGGGTCGATGGACACTTTTCCGTGGCCGCGACACGGCGGTCGATGGAACTCCGATGGCGGCGCTAATTAGTTATCGCTCGAAATATTCGAAATAAGGAACGTCGCCGAGAATTCTCTATTTTCATCGGAAATTTTGTTGCGCTTTTATTTTATTCGCACGGTAGAATCTGGATTATCCGAAGCTGCAATATCTGATTATTCTAAATACGACTGCATATTCGAGCCTGCACTACGATTTCTTTCTGCACTGAATTAACACTTCTTCGTTTTCATAATTTGTCTGATACTAATAATCTGTCATTCGTAAACTTTGATCACAGATGAATCAAATTTTGTTTCGATTTGCAAGAAATGAATAGCACAGTAGAGACTCTCTTATCTGAAGGTTTCTGTTTGTAATATTTGCATTTATGACAAAAGCAACTAGGTCGAATACAGCACGTTGTAAATGCAATACAAAAATTCAACAGTATTTATAATAACGTTCTCGTTAATATCAACTGAATGGAACTGTTGAGAATGAAAATAAATTTTTATTTAACTCCTGCTCGCTGCGATCGAGGTGGAGAATTTCTATTTTGCATTAAGATCCGCGGTCTACTCGTAATACAACCGGTGAATTTCCTCTGCGAGCAATCTGTGAGTCTTGACAATAACATTTTCCAGCGTTGCAGAATCTAATTCTAAAGGACGGTATGCAGGTTGATAGCCATTTCTCCCGGTTTCCGCCGTGAACGCATTACAGTAAAATTTCCCCAATTTTTCATCAGCTTGTGAACAAATGTGAAGGATTTGGAAGAAGGAGATTCGATTATTCGAGCCTCGTGGCTCGTTTTTGTAACAATAATAATATTTACATAATTATAAAAACGAGGTACAAGGCTCGAATAATCGTATCTTGCCTTCCCAAATTGTCCATTTTTGTTTACAAGACGAAGGAAAATTAGGGAGAATTTACTGCAATAATCGGACGATCGTCCGCACTTGAATTACGGGAATCAATGAAACGTCATTGGGGCTTTTAATTGGGTGCCATAAAATAGCAAGTACGGGGACAGTATTGCAATATTTTCGTCGGATTTTTATCTGCGATATTTCGGCAAATTAGTCGTTACACTGTCGGGCGTTCTGTTGCGCGTGATGAACGCGGAGACGGATAATGAAACGGGCAACGAACAGTTGCGCAACGTGCACGTTGCGCGATCGTTATCCGCGTTCCTACGAAAATAAAGAAAATTCAGATATGATAGAGCGATTGTTTGAAAAATTTCGCGGGATGTGCGCGTTAATGCTTGTCAGGACTTATGGACACGCGGACGCCGTTGGATCAGCATCGACGTATGCAAATTTATTATATACGGTGTAATTATAAACACGTCCACTTAACCATAACTGCACAGAGTGTCGACACTTCTCAATGTCGTTTCGACAATGCTGAACTTTCCTGGCACGAATGTTTTACCGATAAATCAGCGATTGCATTGAACGCAATGCATTTCGTGCTGCTTGCATTTTGATAATTTATAGCATTGCTATCTACAGTGTTTACACTAGTAGTCAACTTCTACATAAGTCTCACTTCACTGCATAATTAAATCGTTGTATCTTCTTTACTAGATATCAGTTGTTATTAAATATATTAAGGTTTTAATTTCTGTCAAAAATATATAAGTTAAAATTTCTAATTGAACTTCTATTAAAAATTTATTATAATTTAAAATCTCTAATTATATTTCCATTGTAAATGTACCAAGATATTAAATTTCTATTAAATTCTATTACAATTTAAATCTATATTAAAAATTCGTTATAATTAAATTTTATATTCATAATTTATTATAATTCGTATCACCCCTATTTAAAATTAATTATTCTGAATCTGTGTTAAGAAACTAATGAAGCTTAATTTGCGAATTTGATGTGTCTGTGATAAGTACACCGATTGTGTTATTTTACGTTGCCACGCTCGGTTACTACGGGAAGCAAGCGACCACAAATGCATTTGTCGCTCAACGCACTCCTCTTTTTTCAATTTCGAACCGCCCGTTGTAACATGTGACAACTCGTTTAGATGTTATGAGGATGCTTCCCATTGTCCCATTTTCAACAGCAATTAAAGTATCGTGAATTTCCTTGCAATACGAGGATCGAAATTTACGGGCTTGTTTTTCCCGAACTGGGAGCACTATACCTGCGAATCGCCCTAACGTATTTACTGTGTATATGAGACTATGCATCATGTGTCTAGGCGTTGCCGGCCCGAGAATAACGCCCGCAGTTTCCCATTGATGTTTTCATGTTCGCACTTTATTTTCTTCTTTTCCATTGTGTGCTTAGCAGCGTCGAAGAACTGCATGTTGACGATTTCCCGAACTCACGGCAGATTTTTCATACCCACTAAATCACGTATACTGCTTCCGGTGCGGTCTTTTTGCATTTCACCGGTCACACAACTCCGTTCGAAATGTTACCCGGCGGATCTGACTTTTGTGAGTTTGTAGCTCGCGGTGCAGCATTATTATGATGCGGTTTTCAAGCAACTGTCACTCAAACACTAACAGCATTATCGAGACCTAAAAATTCGAGAATATAATTTGGACATTCTAGAACATTGTTTTCTTCGTTAAAATTTGATAGCCGATATGCAAGTATATTAAATTAATTATTAATTTCTTTCGTTAATATTTACCATTTCGATGGAATATTTCCTACCCTTGATTTATAATTATTGAACAGCGAATATTTGTGCATATTTTCATTATAATTATTTCATGAAAATCGGAAGAAGAAAATTTTCTTTGGGAAAACAGAGAGCACAGAATAATAGAACAGTGCATATTCGTTAATATGCCCGGATTGCGTCATAAATACATAAAGATTCGCCGGCTACCAATTAAATCTCACAGATACAACATAATTATATTTGAGCTTGATATATCTGTTGAGCCGTTGAAGATCGCCGAAAACGTCTGACGACAGCGATGAGTCCGTGCACCTCGAACCAATATTTGCTCCCTTTTACTGGTTTCGCCAGGTATCTTTGCCGAAATATTGGAAGTCGGGACGTGAGATCCAGGCCACCGATACAGACGGTCTAGGTTTATTCGCGGATGTATTCCTACATTCGTATGCCGAATGCTGCATAAGTCTCGCGGTTGAAATTCCCGTGGGATGCCTTTTGGCTATTTTACCGATTTCCTAAAAATCGCGCAAGAATACAGTTTTCGCCGGGTGTAAGTAGACACCGGGCATGAGCATCGGCTGGTTGTCGTTCCAGTATGCAGAAATTGCAATTCGTTTGTGCGAAATCTAAAGCCGGATACCATCAATTTATTCATTTAGAACTGAAGTTTTTTGCGCATTTTTGTCACGTACCGTCGGCGTTGGCATTTCCAGATGATTGATAGGACATCAAGAAACAGTGTAGAAAATGATTGAAAACATTCTATTTAGTTTTCATCCAATTTCCTACCCTGAGATATTTTTTATTTTGCACGTGATTTGATTTTGCACCTCTTTCCAGGAGTCTGACATATGGGGTTTGGTTACTTTAAAGTGCTGCAACTTCGCGAGAAAAAAATTAGAGATGAAAGATCAAACTTTACTCTACTCTAAACGGCATCCCCGGAAAAAATTTGACAAAGTCCGTGCACTTCGTCAAACTTGGCAATTTTCAATATGATAAACAGGGATTCAGATTTAAATAGTTACAGTGGCGAGAGTGCGTAGAATATAAAATTGAGAAATATCGTCTTAAACTAGAGGTTTCAAGCTTTAATTTGAAATAAAAATCAATGATTTTTCGCGAAGTTATCGTCAGTCAAAGTTGACCAATTCTCATCCGATATGTGCCTATGCTGTAATCTTTCGGAGCAGTTTATTACCATAAATCTCAGTTATTAGTATCAAATTCTACGAGCCAAAATTTTTGCAATTAGCACAAGTACATAAATACTAATTTCAGAACCTAATATTTCAAGATTGCCCGCCATTATACATACATTATCGCATTTTGTTTCGTGTTTATTTCATCGGGACTTCGGAATCGGTTCTCCCAGCCAACGATTGAATATCGAGTCGGGCAATCGTGGTATCCTTTAAATTTAAATTTGACGCTTAAGATGGGGATCGGAGGTAATAGAGATGGAGTTCGGGTGAAGTATGCGTTATGGAGGGCGGGGGAAGGGAGAAGTACGAGTAGGAAAACTGGCTGATTCATAATCGGGAATGGACTGCGGAACAGCTAATTCCGAAAAGTAGTTGCTCTCGTCGCGGCGGGAGCAATAAAGCTGTTGCGCGCAACTATTCCTCAGTTCTGCTTTACACAGTTGCCTATGCGATAACACGACCACGATAAATAAATGCTGGAATGATCGTTTCTGGGCTTTCGAATTCAGATATAATCGCGGTCTATAAATTCTCTAAGTCGCCGCTTCGTTCCGCAGGATCCTTGCCAGAGGAAAAGGAACGCAACAGAAACTAGAGACTCTGTTCGGGACGTTATTTTCGATTATTTGTGGCCGAACCGTGCTTAAATAAGCAAACGGAAAGCGGTCGTACTTGAAAAGCGAGCTTCGGAATTATTCAAGGAAATCTCTTCAACGAACAATCGTTAAATTAATACACGGACTGTAGATTTTATGTGAAACGAGTCTGCGAGAACGTTTAAGGAATTTAATCATTAAAAATGATTTTTACACTGGGGTCATGATAGACCCGACGGAAAAACTGTAAAAACGCTTTATTGGTATTATATTCTTAGCTAATGAAATCATGTGAATTTAATTAAACTTTTACTACAATGAGAAATAAAAATACAATGACGGGATTATTCATCACTTCGATATTTCAGATAGAAAGTACTATTGAACTATTTTCAACCTGTTAGTATTATTAAGAAATTAAGTGAATATCTATTTAGCTCCTGTATTATGAAATTAGTGCAGACAAATTTATCTGCATAAAATCTGCATTAAAATCTGCAGTCTAGTAATATATTATCTTATTTGCATACATGTTATTTGACAAAATTATTTGCTATTTTATGTTAATATATAACTAGTCTTTCTCTAGATTATTTCATTATTGGAGAGAGAGAGAGAGAGAGAGAGAGAGCGAGAGAGAAAGTAAGAAAGAAAGAAAGTGAAAGAGAGAGAAAGAGAAAGAAATCCATTTGAAATAACGTTCCATTTAATAAAATAGATATCATCGAAGCTATTGATATCGATTTCTCGCAGCAGAGGTTCGAGATACTGTTTCTCGTCCGAGGTACTGTCTATTTAGCTGGTTCCGTGTGGTTTTACAGGAATCCCTTAGGAGCGAGCCAGGTTCATGTCAGGCAAACTTGGAGCTAAGTTCGCGGAACTCGATCCCGCCAGCGAATATTCATTAGGACCGTATTAATTATGGTCAGCAAAGTGTTTAACTAATTAGCGCTTGTTCGGATGCGGAACTGGGAAGATGAAATTGTACCGCCACCGTCGATATCAATTATCCTGCTGGAGACAGAATTGTTGATAAGATCATCGACACGTAACCGGTTTCATGTAACGCGCGGCGCGAAGATGTATCCGAAATTGAGGTGTTCGGAGAGCCTGCGTTGTTCAAGGGAGACTACGTTACACTCTGAAATGTCTTTATTCCACGTGGAATATCATTGGATCTATCGTCTACAAAGAGACGAGCAAACGGATTGCTGGATGTCGATGATTATTAACGGTAGAAGGTTTACGGGTGATTCTAATACGGAAGCATAATGAACGGTGGCAGTTTTTTTCTCGTTGCAGCGAATGACGAAAGTAGTGTAGAAAGTAAATTAATTCAACATCTGTCTGCATATTGGATCATTTTTTATTGCGTCAGTAGAAATCGACTTGCAAACAAAGGATGAAGAATATGTTCAAAAAAATATGACTGAACTAATTACACTGCGAATTTTCTGCATTCGTGAATTACATTTTCAAACTAATATTAATTTTTATATCAATATAGCCATTAATTATATTAATATTAATATATGCTATATTGATATAAAAACTAATATTAGTTTGAGTAGTAGTATATTACTAGTATATTAATATAAATATATTATATACTATATATAAATTTACTCATATATTAATATATACTAGTTAATATATAAAAATCTTACTTTATACGTTAAATAGTTATCTAACTTAAATAGTTAACTAGGAATAGTTAATTAAGTCGGTAAGTGAGCTGTGAATTTTACTCGAACACAAAAGTGCATTATCAAAGGACAAACGCTTTGGTTTGGAAACAGCGAGGCAACTAGATGTATTCAACCCCTATACAGAAGTTTCGGGAAGTTTAAATACTTTATAACAGGGCTATCGATTAATTCTCTTTCAAATCCATGTTTCATTTCACCGTATTTCGAGAGACACGCCCTTTTAAGAGTAACCAATCCTTTTCAACGGATTGTGTCGAGAGCAATGAAAACTGGAGTGATTGATCTGTAGTGTGGTTCCAAAGAGGTCAATTGAATGACCTCTTGATGACAGTCGCAGGAATGATACCGTAGGATATCAACTGCGGAGAAGTGGCAAGCTTCATCAATATACATATTTGAGGATTCGTAGGAGACTCTTTCACTGCGTTAGAAACGCCGAGCATTGCCCGGGAAAAGCTAGGAATTCATCGGTATCATTTCGCTTACTCTCGACTATTCTCACGTCGTATCATTTGTGCCATAAATAACCGGAAAAATAATAACAGTATAATATATAATTAATAAATAATAAATACAATTAATAATAATAATATCATTAGTAATAAATAATATATCGAATTAACTGTATATCAATAATAAAACACATTACATTTTCTAATTGCAAAATAAACAAAATAAAACTGTATAAAAATTGAATACATCTCATTCGACAAATATAAATTTAATTGTGCCCGAAAACGAACCAAAGGCACAGCAAGTGGTCACCCACCGCACAGTAACCGGTTCCGCTAGCCTCCGAATATTTAAAATAGCGTTCACGTTCGCAAACCGATGCGTGAAATATCCGATGGTCAATCACCGTAATCCAATGAAAGCCCGCAACTTCATCAGCCGGCATTTTAAGCGTCATAACTACCTCCGTTAATAAAGAAGAATTGACGTAACTCGCGGACGATGGGTAAGACCTTTTCGTGTACGGATGATACGTTGGCCGTAATCTATCCCGTTGAAACGGGTCTGTTCCAAAGCGTCGACGAGCTCAAAGGTAGCCGCGCTCTCGGATCGGTCACGTAATTAAAATGGCACATAGACCGAGGCCGGACGAGAAAAGCCAGCGAAAGTAGGCTGGCCGCAGCAGTCCGATAACGATATTCGCATCCGGTTCCGTTCTACCCTCAAAGCAAGTAGGTTGCACATGGCAGCGACCATCGACGCGAACGAGCTGGAAGCGGTTCCGCAATGCTTCTCGCGGCGACCTATCGCGATCATAAGCTGACTCCCTCGGTTGTCGCTACACGTGGAATCAAGTAGGCGCATACACTGTCGTTCATACCTATTTGGATCCTTTTTATAAGCTTCGCTATTTTTGCCAGTGTTATTTTAATTTATTATACAAAAACTGTCGGTTAGAATGTAATGATTTACATAGACTTAGGATTAGCACAGGGTAATTCACAGCAACCCGAAAATTGGCATTTTCAGGAGAAATTACTGTAGTTATGACGACTGTTTAGCGGTTTTAGCATACTAACCTTGACAATTCAATGTTAATTAGTTTATCACTGCTAGATTACTGTAGGATTAGCCCAGGGAAATTCACAGCAACCCGAAATTTGGCATTTTCAGGAGAAATTACTGTAGTTATGATGACTCTCTTCAGCGGTCTTACCATAATAACCTTGTCAATTCGATGTTATTTAGTTCATCACCGCTAGATTACTGCTAAACGAAATTTGCAACCTCGAAACTCGAGTTTCCAGCACCAAAAACAGATTTCCGCTTCGCAATGCGACGTTTCGCGACTCGCGGCTCGTGCTGGTTATAATAAGTTCAGGGGCGTAAATTATGTCAAGTTGCGGGATCTCGGCAATCAGCCACAAAGCGTATTACAGGCGCGTTTATCTTCCGGATAAACTCGCGGATGTCAAGCGGGATCGGCGACGGTAAATATTGTACGGCCGCGTTTTCGGTGGAGCGCGCAACGTCTAATTGCGAGCGCGAATGTTGGATAATGCCGCGGATCCGGCCTTTTTGTTTCGCATCGGCTCGTTCCCGCTTCAATTCACCTTCATCCGCATCGATGCGCCCGACACCGGGATTTACAGTTAAACTAGCGAGCAGCCCGTTGTCTATGGGGGAGAGAAAAATGGAAAGCCCCGTCCCCTCTCGCTGTCAACCCTTGGGCATCGTTGAATTTTGCTTTTATTTTTCACGCTCCCGTACGATTTCGGCCAAAGGTGAACTTATCCGTTAATACCTGCGGAATAATGCGTCGAGTTCGTGCGAAAATGATTGCGGTTTACGAACGGTTTTTATCGACTTCTGTTGGTTTTTGCCGGTTTTTATCGGGCTCCGTTTGTTTTCGCCTTTTTTTAGCGATTCGAACTCCTAGCGGTTATTTTGAAGCGACGTTTTATCTGATTACCTTCGTAGCACGTTGATTTAAAGCGCGAAAAGTTCTAGCCAGTAGCAGCGTTTTGCTTTTCGATTCGACTGTCGGTATTAGATTGTCCTTGTAATTCTAGCGAAAATGGTGGAAGAGTTTATTTTTGCACGAGTTTGTTACATCGGTTTGGATTGGGGTGAAAAGCTGCAGAAACTGCTGGAAGTAATAACAAAGCGTTTGTTCGGTAAAAAAATCAAAGACATTTTTGTATTATTCGTCTAACAAATGATGCTGTTGTAAATGTTGTGTCATACTTAAACGAAACCAAATTGTTTAGCGAAATTATATAGTAATTTGAGAAGCCTTAATGAAGAAAATAATGTAAAAATGTAATGCGAGACTATTGTATATATTGCGTTATATGTAACCCTACACATATTATCCAATAAATTATCGCTAATTGATATTAAGCAGATGCGACATTAAATTAAAAAACAATGATTCCGTTGATAGCAAATACGTGTCTCTACTTCGAACAATATCAACTTTTTATTCTGATAATTTTCGGAATGTACGGTGTTAGAATTGTAAAGTGTTTTGCCTATTAGTGTTCGTTTAAATAAACCATCAATGCTTCGAATCTGTTAATTGTCTAGGAACCGTTTTTATTCAACGCTGATTTGATTTCCATCGTGGAAAGCATTGGCACCGTAGTTGGTTTAAAAATGTCTCTGATCATTCTTTTCCCCAATTCGCGTGGCCATTGCGATATGTGCGCGTGTCGGAGAAAAAACGGTGAGAGCTAAATTTGCGAGAGAAGTTCAGTTGTTCGAGGAGCTCGGGAGAAAATATGCTGGTCGTAGTCGCGATAAGTCTGAGACTCGAAATACAATGAATCAGCGGTCGACGCGTCCGAGGCAGTCTTCGGGGAAGTTTTGAAATGCAGGTACTCGTTACTAGGGAATGTTTTCGAAGAGAAGTACATCGATGGAAGTTTAAGTTAAAGCGGTACAGCGATTACATGTACCGCCGTAAACAATGTCAAGAATTGAGTCCCGAGATTGTCCGAACGTTGAAGAAACATCCGTAAAAGTTTCTAGCGCTCTGGCGAAACAATTTTATCGAAAGTAGATCATCATCATCGTTAGTAGATCCATTTATATTCTTCTGTCATTATTGCTAGACTGTCGATTTTGTGCATCTACATAATAATAATAATAGTAATGAGTAACCGCAATTTGAAACTGTAAAATAATTGAAAGCATTTAACAGTATCGTAATACAATCGATTTACTAAAACAATCAAACGGAAAGGAATTGCTAAGTAATTACAATTTGTTGCGACAAATGCGGAAAGTTTTTATCGTGCATAACAATCCCCAGCAAAATTATTGTACATTATATATCTTTCCCACTTATCAAATAGATTCGATTTGATATGACGAGTGCCTCTTTTTGCCACAGATATAAATTAATAATATATCAAGTTTTAATATGAATGACCAAGGAAAGTTATTATGCATTGAAGTTCTCGGCAACGTCAGAGAAAGTAGTTCAGAGAGAAAACGCCTGTACCAGAAAAAAGCTGTTCACAGCAAAGAAAAGCTGCACAAATAACCTCCGATAATTGCCAGCGGAAAGAACTTGTAAAATATTCATTCGACACTTCTCGGCCATTATTATCGTTCGGTTTATTCCTCTGTTAGGCCTGTAATTTTACCGGGCCCGGTTGACCCCGGGGATCATACTATTAAAACCATTTATCTGCTCTCCTCGAAAAGTTCTCCGGGGATGAGTATTGTACTTTCCCAAAGTTATCTGGAGTTTCCAGCGGGGTCTTTCGACGGTCTCCTTTCTTTCATCTCGGTCGCATTTTTCAACGACTCTTATCAGTATTAAGTCGCGTTACTAATATCCCACGGTTCCTAGCTGTTATTCTTATGCAGTTACCGTTCGTATCTTCTTCACGAGTAAAATACTCCGTTTACGTGAGGACTCGCGACACCGTTGATTTATGGCGTTATCTTTTGCCAAGGAATTTTCAACACGGGTCGTGCGTTAAATCCGTAAGAATCCTCGGCCTGGGTATTTAATATTGATGTAATTTCTCTTTGCAAGTTGGTCTTGCGAAGTCTAGAGTCAGATTACAACTCTCGGTTTCGGCTAGTATTCTAAAAACTCGGTTAAGTTACATTCGGCTGTAGCGTTGTATAATTTAGTAAAATGGCAATTCTAATATACTGGCGGTAATGGAATTGTAGTTAAATCTTAATTTTAATGATTAAATTATTCGTTGAAGTATATTTTGACTTCTAAATTCTTCTACAAACTGTCTCAAAATTAGGCGGTGGCGGTCTGTGGCCACCCAGGGTTGAGAGGCGACCCCCGAACTAGTCCTCGCGAAGGTTGTTGCTACTACCGAGTCGATGGGTGCGTCGACGATGAAGGCATTTTAGACCGTCAGTGCGTCGTACATGTAGTACTTCGCATAATGGCGAGGCCCGAGATTAAGCATGCGGGCTGTGGCGTGTTCGTGTACAGCATTGAATATGCTGTACTACTCCCTAGCGGGGGACTGTTGTCACTTGTGGCTGCAGTCCCCCGCGTTACGTTATGCGGTTTTTCTGGTCTAATTGGAATGCCGCATTTTCGTTGTCTGAACACGCCACGAAGCAACACGCCGTCGGATTGAATGTTGCTGCTGAGTCGATAGGTGCATCGGCGATGAAGGCACTTGAGACCGTCAGTGCGTTGTACATGTAGTGCTTCGCATAATGACGAGGCCCGTGATTAAGCAAGCGGGCTGTGGCGTGTTCTTGTGCAGTATTGAACATGCTGTACTACTCCCATCCGGGGGACTGTTGTCACTTGTGGCTTCAGTCCCCCGCGTTACGTTATGCGGTTTTTCTGGTCTGACTAGAATGCCGAATTTTCGTTATCTGAACACGCCACAAAGCAACACGCCGACGGAGTGAATGCTGCCGAGTTGACGGATGCATCAGATGCATCGGCGATGAGGGTATTTGAGACCGCCAGTGCGTTGTACATGTAGTACTTCGCATAATGGCGAGGCCCCTGAACTAAGCATACGGGCTGTGGCGTGTTCATGTACAGCATTGAATATGCTGTACTACTCCCTACCGGGGGACTGTTGTCACTTGTGGCTGCAGTCCCCCGCGTCACGTTATGCGGTTTTTCTGGTCTGACCGGAATGCCGCATTTTCGTTGTCTGAACGCGCCACGTAGCAACATGCCGCTGGATCTAGAAATCGGGATGCAACCAATCACCTGGGCAACCCAGGCCGCAAGGGGCAAACGTGCCCTAGCCACACTTGAACCTCCACGAGGCTCGACGAGTGAGCTGCGGTATTCAGCTCGGGAACCGACCTGCTGAGCCGGTAGAGCATAGAAAGGGCTCGGCACCACCAGTTGTCTGCTGACGAGAGTCCGCGTCCTCGTAGTAACTGGTAGCTCCTGCATGGCTTGGCATGTGGGAGCGCGCTTATTGAGCGTATCTCAATTCCGCGCCCATGGGGGCCGTGTGGATAAGCCTTTGGGCAGGTGCTGCACGTTAAATCACTCGAGACTTCTGTCTCAAAATTATTGTACAAGCGGGAAATAAGGGGTTCGCGTCATTTGAAACAACTTCTTCCTTAGCGAAAATTCAATCCACGGCTTGGTTTATGAGTTATTATCAAAAAACACTGACCAATCGGAGAGCGAGTGTGACCGCCGATCCGCCCTTGCGCAGCGGCAGTGGTCGTGAGAGTGGGGCGTAAGCCGTACGCGATCTCTCATTGGCCAGCGTTTTTCGTTAATAACTCGTAAACGAAGTCGCAGATTGCATTTTCGTTAAGGAAAAAGTTGCTTCAAATGACCCCCGGAATCCCTCATTTCTCGATTGTGCAATAATTTTGACATAACCTTGTACATGATCGTATGCAGAAAGTTCCTTCATTTAAACGCGGCGTTGAAAAGATTAGCAGAGTGATTATATGAATAGAAATAGAAACGTGATAGACAGAAATAAAGTAGAAATAAAGTAGAAATAAAATGAGAAAATGCTATTGTAACTAAGACAATTTACAGGTTCCCTCGCGTTTGAAAAGTGTGCGCATGCCATAAAGGCATAAAGATCCGCGGTCCAGTTGTAAGATGAAATATGAGCTCGTTTATATTGGCTCCGATTACGGTTTCTGTAGATGCCAATTATTACATCGGGACTCTATATCGATTCCATATCGGATTAAACATTCTATCTTCCAGTTCGGTTCTTTCCGCGTGAAACGAACTGTAACGAAGGAAATTAGCTTTCGCGTGCTAGTTTCATTTAACGCATTAATTTATAAACAGAAGGGGGAGCGCAGCTTAAAATTATTGAGTCAGAGCAATTTCGATTCGAAAGAGAATTATAATCCACAAAGGTGGGAACGGTTATTTTCTGGATTCCGGTTCATTTTGTTCCCGCATCGTTCAGAACGGAATTCAAACGTGATTGGCAATACAGTAATTACTCATTGGAGTTACAATAAAATTACAAGAGACGATAAGCGATGATAATTAACAAAGTTAATCGTTGAACAGAACCGGCGACGCATTATCGCTGCGACGAACAAAAATATTCTACGGTCGACCGCCAGAACCGTTGCAAAATTGATAAATATAATGTTGCATTTACATCAAAATGTAAATGGAGAGACAGGTCAAAATATTTTGCACGCGTCGTCGTAAACATGTCACCAGGGTTCTTTCTATCTTTCACGTCGAATCGAAAATAGCAATGATTTTTGCAAAATGCGTAAAGAGCGAAACAATATATTAAGAGCATATACCGTAAATGAGCATATAACGTAATGTTGTTCTACTTGTTGCAACGTATTTATAATGACGAAACAATTTCGTGGTTAAACATTTGTATATTTTATTAAATTGAATCAAAAATATTATAAAATATTAAATTCAGTTCTATGGAAAAATGCAGCTACTTATTTCTTGAAAGCGATATTATTCTTTAATTTTCATTTGATTCCAGCGATCGTCGTTATTCGATCATTTCGCGACAATTAAATATTCGCGCGAGTCGAATTATTTTCCCATTAACGTTCCCGAAGCAAGTATGTCATTCCCGTATACACCGTGCCTCGGGAAGCCCGGATTGCTTTAACGTGCCATTTCTTTACGTGAAGTTATTACGAAAAAACTGAGTGTGCCTTTTTGAAGCACTATAAATCTCTGTCCGTGTGAGCAGAACAGTAAAACGGCCCTCTATCAACGATTAATTGCAATAATGGCGTGTCGAGTGTAAGAGATTTTGCCGGAATCTGTGCTGTACCTGCGAGAAGATTAAATGACAATCCCCGGTTGATTAGGTCCAAAATATTGCAACGAAGTTTACATTTTGTCACAATTATGCCTTATCAATGAACAGTCGAGCCGACTCTCATCGCTACTCCGAGAAGAAATATTTCCAGTATTCCGATAAATCCTGGCCCGCGAAGGTTTACCAACCATTAATAACGGTACTAATCACTGCTCCCGCAGACTCTATCGCGTTGCCGAAAAGTGAAGGATGGTGTAGCCCCTGTAAGCTCGGCAAATGGAGGCACGTACTACACAATCGTGTTTACTATCTAGGTTGGATCACGATTTCGCGCATGAATCGCAGCATCTGGCGCATTTTAAATGCGGATCACTAATCTAGCTGGGCATGCGAATTCATGGTAATTAATTTTCGATTATACAAACATAGCCGGCATACGGGCCGGCGCAATGGCAGGCTTACATCCCGCGCGAGTCTCTGCCCTCGGAGGAATCATCGGACCGCGCATATTTGTGAATATTCAGCCGGCGCGATGCGCGCGGTCAATCGATAATAGGAAACAGGCACGAGAACGGCTTTCCGTGTGGATATCAATCCGTCGCGGCCACGCAAATATTTATCAGAATTGCCTAGTAAAATAAATTCCGGCGCCGGACCGTGCACACATGCGTCACCGACTACCGAACCGCCATAAATCCGTAGCTCTCATCGTCCAAGTATCAACCATTCACGGTGTTCGGGTTAACGACACGGCGAAAGAATCGTTCGGACGGCAAACCGTCGGCTGAAATATTCTATGGATCGTGCCGTGTACGCTCGTTTTTATAATCGGCTTCGAATACTCGATGTAGCGTCTTCGTTTGCAGTAGCAACGGACCACGTTTCTTTTTATTGGGTCTTCCGGAAAGTTCTGTCCGATAGTGTCACTTCAAGTTTCAATCCATATGCTCATGTTGATTTGAGACATATATGACTATCTCTCATTATCATTGCATTTACACACATGTACTCTCCTAAATAAACTGAAACAAAGATGTCTCATGTCATTATTAAGCGAGACGCGATCGTGAAAACATGGCTACCGATGATACTGCCAGACCACATGCTGCTTTGGCGACTCGTTAGAAAATCGCAGAGCTAGGCAAATTCTGTCACATCTACCATACTCCCCAGACCTAGCACCCTCTGATTGTCACTTGTTTCTCTCTTTGCAAAACTTTGTACAGGAAAAAAATTCAAAAATGTAGCTGATGTCAACCAAGCACTAGTTGAGTTCTTCGCCTCTAAAAATAAATCATTTTTCAAAACTGGCATTTACAAGTTGCCATCGCGCTGGCAAGAAGTCATAAGTAACGATGGAAAGTATATTCTACAACTTTCCGGTAGACCTAATAATCATTTCGCGCGAACTTGTTAGACGTTTTACGACCGTTTCGAATTCAGATCGATAGTTTCACGATATTTTTGTGACTGAGAACGATAATAGGATAGTTTAAAAAGATTCGCGCGTTATTTGTACCTAAGTAAAGTTATCGACGAAGATACTTTGTTGTAAGACGTGTTTTCTGAGAGATACTTATTTCGCATAAAAATCTGCAAACATTGTATGCGTGCGAGAAGCGTTCTCCTACATTTTTTTTCTCCTCAGACACATCTAAATCGTACATCATGTATAAACACATTGTGTAACGCGAAACACAGCGTAAATCGCCTGTCCGCCGGAATGCATGCCGGTTACACGTCCCCGTAAAAATACGAGATATACGGAAAGATACAAATTGCGCTGCCCTGTTTCTCGGTGGATTAATCGCAAAGAGTCGGCGTAATGCGCGGATATGACTCGTGTAGCCGTTACAGCTGCACGGCACGTAGTTTCCGAGTAAATCGAGTTTTAATGTTCGAACATGAGCTTTTTTCTTTTTTCTTTTGTCATTCCAAGCAATAGCAAAATCATTTAAATAAAATTCGAGTCGATTGGTCCAGTTCTAAAAAAGTTATTGTGTTTTAAAAGTTGTACGAACGTTAATGGCGATACAGTGACTGCCGTTAATGTTTGGAGAACTCTTCCGAAAGTTCTGATTGTTCTGATTGTCGCGAATGTTCTACACCAGACGTCTTTAAGACGTCTTAAAGACGTCTCTGTGCTTTTCTGGGCTGGAGTCCACTTGTACACCATTTTTCATGGACACTCTGTATGTACGTATGAAATGCGGATAAGTGAACTTTCATTTTGTCGGTGTAGAGATCTGCTATAGTTGTTCTTTACTCGCATTGGCTGCAGAGATCGTCAAATATGATGCCAAGTTATTCTTAGTTACGTCATATTAGAACTAATTAGAAAAAAAAATTGTTACTATAGAAGCAGCTGGTCAAAATACAACTATACAAGATACAATTTATTATTAATAGTCCTATGATAAACCTAAAAAAATATTGCTACTATTAAAGAAACTGGTCAAGATACATCAAAAAATTAAAAGTTATATACACTTACTTAACTAAATAATAATAATAATATTTATTTGCTGAAAGGAGCAAATGTCAGGTTAAACAATTTATTAATACAAAAAACACTACAATATAATAGACCTGCCACGCATTCGAGCACACGTCGAATTTGTCAAAGCTGGCCGAGCTTGTACATGAGGTGCGACCATTCTCACCTGAGTAGGAAATGGAACTGCTCTATGTACCGTCGCCCTCGGTTCTTTAACAGCAGCCGCAGCAAAACGTTCTCTCTTTCTCTGCACTATGCGCTGCTTGTAGTGTCTCGCGGTTCGTCTGAGTATAGGATCATCCTTACAGACATTCAACCACTTACCTGACACTCGAGCAGCGCAAAGCAGAGATCGAGGATCCAACGTGCGTACGATCAACTACGACACCTCCGGCGGAAGTTCGGAAATAAAATCCACCTTGGTAGGGTCGAGCCATCCGACCACATTAAGGAATTTCCTGAAGTACTCCATGTTGCTGATGCAGATACAAGGCGTATATATAGGTACATATATATCCCTGGTCACGCTTCACGCTTCGCGTGGTGGACTGGACATACACTTTCCACATAATTCTATCGAATTGTACTTAATTTAGGAGAAACTTGCATTCAGGCATACTGTGAAATGAGAATGCAATTTTTGCAGGGTTACTGTTACTATTGGTAAAAAGTATTCTATTCGATAGAACGGACGTCTGGCTTTATAATTACTATAATTATACAGTGTTTAATAGCTTATTATATTATTATAATATAGTATATTATTATATATATATATATAAGTATAATATATTATATTACAGTATATTATTATAATAATTATAAAGATATATATTAAATTTTATACTAACTTTGTTTGTACATATATACAATATTATTATAATTATTATAATAATATACTGTTTAATAACTATATATATAAAGACAATATTAATATGAAATTATATATATTTTTATAAGATACGGAATAAAGAAATTATGTGATATAGTTTCTGACGTATAAACAAAAGAGCATCGAATATTTTGTACCGTTTGCTTTATTCTTGAATCATTTTTCCATTCATTTTTTATTCGCGTCGATCAACGTTAGAAACTTTCACAGTGACAGTAATTATTTCTATGTTAAAATTAAAAATAATCTTCGTTTTCAACGAAGACTGTAATAATTTACTTCAACAATCGCGTTTAAGCATTCTGCTGAAATATTTTCCCCGAAGAGAGGTACAACATTCTGATGCATTTTCTACGTATTACTACTAAGGAGCTTATGATATCCTAAATCCGTTTTGGCAGATTTCGAGGAATTGTCGGAAGCACTGCCTTGGCTTCGTACCTCATATGTAGCGCAACTTATCGCACCTGCGCGGAGCTCAGCAGTTTCCACTGCGCCCCGACCACATAGAACTTGACCGAAGGTGAAACTCAGCTCCGTAAGTTGTGTTCTACGATTGTGGCTTCGAAGCTCTCAATATCACGAGTGCATGCGAGCTGGGACCGTGATACGTAGCTATACAAAGTCCTTATTATTTCCGGGCGTATAATTGTAGAAATGATTTCGACAGTTCCATGTCAAACATGTGGGGATATATAGAACTGACACGGAATTATTTCGTCAAGCTTGAAAAGCCGATTTTAGTTAGAATGATCGTCAATGTAAAATAAATGCATCGTGGCGTATGAAGCTTTTGCATTTTATGCAAAACTTCTGTAACAGAAATATTAAAAATAATACGAATACTTGTTCGCTGCAAGCTCGACAAATTAAAATTTTCAGTAACATTATTTTATAAAGGGTAAAATTGGTATTTTTGAACGCGTGTCCTGATTTTGTACAATATGCTACAATAAGCTTGAAATATTCTTCCTTTTAGACAATAAATTGGAGATGATAGAAAAAGTTGTCTCGAGCAAATCAAAATAAAACTGGTGAAAAGTTCTCTTTGCTCCACGTTACGGAACAGCAAAATCTGTGTTTTTACTACAATTGAACTGATTTTTACCCATTAAAATTCACATAAACGTGCATAACAAAAATTGATTCATTATCTTTCTGTAGCAATTCATAGATTAATTCATAATATCTTTGTAATATTGTCGCACGTTGACCAGAAAGCATTTTATAGTTGACGTAAGAAATTTCGCCTTTCTTTTACCATTTTTGTACAAAAATTCACGAAAGTTTCCATAAAGATTCGCAGTCTACTTATTGGAACTAAATAATAAGCTTGCTACCGCAAGCTTGTCAAAATAGGATATTCTATTGTACGCCATTCTAATATATCTGCCGCGTCTTATTGCAACAGTCTTCACCCCATTCCTATTGTCAGCGTGGTTTGAAAAACCTCGCGGAATTCGTCGAAATACCACCTCGGCTTTGATCCAAGCGTGAGCCGCAATTCTTTGCACTACCGCGGGATTAGGCAGATTCCTTCGAACCGTCACTCTCAGCTCCTCAATACCTTCACCAAGGAAACGTTCTTTCATTTTTCTCTCCGCGCGTTCTTTGTAACGCATTGCAGTTCGTCCCAGGTTCGGATCTGACCTACAGACATTCAACTATTCCTGCGATACTTGAGCTGCGCCGAGAAGAGGTTCAGGATCCAAATTGCGCAGAATCAGCTGTGATACTACTGCAGGGAGTTCGGAAATGAAATCTACTATTTGCGAGCTGCTGCAGTCCAATCACGCGAAGGAAAGGTCCTGAGGCATTCCATGTTGTCGCTGTTTATTTAGGATTTCGAATGATTTGTTTTGTTAAAATCTCGAGAATTTTATACGGTCATTTTGAAACAGCCATTTTCCTTGGTACATCTGTATGTGAAAACTGAGCAATTACTAGCCTAGCAACGAATTTAAATCAGCAGACAAATTAAAAGTATTTATGAATGTCAATGTATTATAGTTTTAGCTTATTAGATTTTTTAACACTAAACCTACCGAGCACTAAAAGCGACGAATTTCTGTTGCTCTATAAGAACGATAAAACCGAATCTATTTAGACTTCCCATAATTTTTATTACAACGAATACTCGGACTGTGAAATTCATTTAATAATTTCTTATGAAAAAGTCTCTATAATTTCAGCAATTTTAAAATATAAAATCTAAAACCGGTCATCCTGACCGTCTTGGTAGGTTTAGTTTAGAAAAAATGTAATCATTCGATTTCGACTCTCTTGCAATTGATACGAACAATTTTTATTTCGCGTGAAGATCCGCAGTCTAACAATAATGTACGAGCTACAGCAAATAAAAATTCGTTTATTTTCCTGTCGTCTGGAAAGTAAACGAATCATTCTATAAATTGAATATTATTGGCATTCCTGTTTCGATGGAATTTCATCTGTTGCGCGGTAGAGCCCCGATAGTTGCACGAAAGCACATGAAAGCTGCAAGTGACCAAGTTCCTGGAATTATCGAGGCGATCAATCAACTATACGGAATCACTCATCTCCACTATATACCATCGATGCTACTATATTAGACAACGTAGTACCTTGTGCTACGTGTTTCCCGTAATTACACAACAGCCACCGACGTATTTTGATCACATTCAACCGAGGCAAGTCACGTGCCGGTATCGAAACTGCAACTAGTGAGGTTCCAATGCAATTATGTTACAATATACAGCAGCGATTGTTTCTTTTTACACGATTCACTGCTATGTAAAAATGGAATAATAAATTATGCTGCATAAGTATCGGCGATCAGTTGTTATCAATTTCGTTTATTTATCATTTATTACTAATTCTGTTTATACTATATGGAATATATATCATAGTGTATATTTTATGATATATATTATATAGTATAATATTATAATATTGTAATATATATAATATTTTATTATATATTATAGTATACATTTTAATTATTTCAAGTATTATTTATTATGTATTATATATATATATATATAATACATAATAAATAATATATATATATATAATAATATATAATAATATTATATATATATATATATAATACAAAATAAATAATACTTGAAGTAATTTATACCGTACCATTTACACTCTGCAGAAATAATGGTCAAAGTATTGCACTTTATGTTTTTTATCCAATATTTTTTAATAATGCCTTTTGTCTATATTCCTTATAAAATATCCATTTGAACCTTGTTGTTCAGTGCAACAGTACAAACTTTTCATACAGTTTTGCATTGATTCCGAAGTGATTATCAAAAGAGTATTCATTTCGTTTCACTGATCTTGATAAAAGTTGTTGTCTCATGCGGATCAAAAGTGATGCATATTCCTGAATAAAAGTTTATACACGCGTTTCGGGCATTGCAATATATTCTGCAATGCTGAGCACAATAAAAGAATAACTTCAGTATTGTTTCATAACTTCTCCGTGCACCGTGTTGCGTGATTGAAATGTTTCCTAGTAAAAATAAAAATACACGTATTCCCTCTCTCCTTTGTGCACGAAGAGAGTAATTTACATATCTGCAGTTTCTCTCGTCGATTCATCGTTTACAAAAAAAAAAACAAAGTTAGTAGAAGCATGGGATACAATATTTTATTAAATGCGCCACGTCCGTTGCACGAAATATGGAAAATATGGAACAAAGTAGAATCGCAAATTTTCTGATTATTAACGGTAGGGTTTATGTGACTGTAATTAACTGCCTTCGTAAAATTAATTTAATTCCCTTTGCAGAAAATACGGAATCGTTATCGATTTATAATGTTGATGGCACACATGTTAATAAAGAAGAAAATTTCGATTTATCCCGTTATATTTATTGACAACGTTAAACTTTCGAACATTGATCTTTGTTTTCGTTAATAACTCGTAAACGAAGCTTCGGAGAAAATTTTCGCAAAGGAAAAAGTTGCTTCAAATGACCTCAGGAACCTCCAATATCCGGATTACGAGACATATTCGGGACACCCTGAGTGATTCAAGATTCTGGGCTCGATAGTAATATATATATATAACTTCGATATAACTTCAAGATTTAGTAGAAAATATTATCGTTACTTTCGGGCCACTCTGTAGACACGCGAACACTCCGTAGATAGTACTGTAGTACCATTTACACGGCGGGTTCTTTCCTTAAGGCAGTTCCGGAGTAGAAACATGTCTCCGAAGGGGTGCACAGATTGTAACTCTGTAGCACGATGTGTATCGGATCTTGCTTTCATGGAGATACGGGGTTGGCCAACATCGCGACAGGATATGGTAGTTTGGTAGGTATGGCGCAGTTTAAACTCATCCATTAGTGGCTACTAGCCGGCAATGTGTTTCTAAGCAAACCGTAGAGACGAGATCCTGGAGTGGCGCAGTTTCCAGGAAACAGTCGTCCACCATAATACATTTTCTGCGACACTGCCATCGAACAAAATCTCCGCCGGCACAAATCTGGCCAACTTTCTGCGTCAACTGTTCCGTCTAGTTGCATAACAGGTTGCCCTAAACACGCTGCGATAGTATAAGAAGCCACTGTCTGATAATCACATTATCATGTTCGGCCAGAATGGTCTCTCTTCCGTCACGTAGGCAACGGAACGGAAATAATACTTCGTGACAAAATTGACGCTGCTAGTAAATTTATTTGATTAACCCTTAGCACTCGAGTGACTCAGAGGCACCACTAAAATTTGTTACATCACGTTTTAAGATAATGTTTATATTAATAAAGTTTAGATTTAAAAAATTATATAATATATAATAATTATATAATAATTATATAATAATTATATAATAACAATAACTGTTGTGTGAGTTCCAAGAATCAATTTCATATGCATAAAATGCATTTTATCGTATAAAATAAAAAATACTATAAGTGAGAAAAATGATTATATTTACAGTTTAAATAGTTTCGAGTGCAAAGGGTTAACATTAGATTTACGGAACCTGTCAAAATAATGGGTCTCTAATTCTTTAATTTACGATTATTTTTATCGTATAGAGATACATTTACGAGTTATTTATTCAATTTATATGTTACTTGCGGCAAACGTTGCAATAATATTTGTTAAAAATCAGGACAAATGTCTCATTGTTACTTTTATAAACTGATAAAACGAAGGATACAGCGACGACGAACAAAAGTTATTTTACGCCGGGTGGAACGTGTGCTCTTATCATTAGAGCGCGGATTTTATGCATTTGTGACAAAAATGAGTAGGTCAAACGGAAAACGAAGAAGAAAAATAAATTAAACGATACAAAAATACCGTTATTTTATTTTCAACAGAATAAAATAATTCGAAAAAGAATGAAATCTCTACGTAGCTCCAAAATCTTGCAATTAATGCTGACAATTTCAATTTTTCATAAAATTTTCAGTCAATTTATCGTAGTCGTGTAACGAGTGTGCACAATTAAAATAATTAGTGAGTTTAACCAATACGCTCCACATAATTGCAAAACAGAAAAGAAAAGAATTTCGTACAATTAGATCGTTGATTATTTCCGTGCCGGTTGGTTAATTATCAAATGAATTCGTATCACACGAGTAATGCTAAGTACAATTTAATTATGTAAAATTAGTTGCATCTGTGTCCGGCGAAGCGGGCAGACATAATAATCGAGTGAAACACAGCCGGAGAAATTAATTTAATGTTGAGATAATTGATAAGAATTTCGTCCGTTCGATGCATTCTATTTTCCCATTTTATCGGACGCTTTAAAAGTCGACGATTTCCGTTGGGTATTATCCCTTCGAGTCGGGATAACTCGGCGAAATTCCACGACTTTTACGCGACCCTTAGAAGACTCTAATCTCCGTCGTTCCGTTTCTTTTTTGACTCGGTTAACGCTGGCGAGGCGATCTTTTTTCCGCGGGTAACAGCGGCAAACGACTTCCCCGGAAACAGTTGGATTCGGTCCGTTTTACTAACAGATTCAATTAATATATCCGGCCCCTTCGGCAGCATCCAAACGAGAGACGCTTCTGTCGCAGACAGGGGAGCGCGATTTCAGCCTGCAACATGACAATTCCAACGTAGCCGAGCTGGCCCGGGAAGAAGCACGGTACTTAAAGATTAGCATCATCGTCGTTCCACGTTTTCAGCGCTCGCGAATCCCCCTCGGCGTCTAATAACACCTTGTTACAGTTCGGTTTCCGTTATCGAGAATGTCCACTTGCCGCATTAAAATATTTAAACGTTTAATACATTAGCGTCGAGGGAATCGGCGGAATAGACGAAGATTCAATATGGCTGACAGTGTAACGAGCGGGCTGCGGATTTTATGCGTGTGTGGCGAGAGCGATTGGCGGCATATGAAACACTAAATGCAGAGAATTTTATGCAATATTTTATTTATGCGGTATAAACATTCACTATCTTGAGAGCAACAAACAAGAGTTAACTAGACGTTCGTTTTCATTTTTGCGATTTTTGGTACGTTGAAAGCAATCTAACAGCACTGTTAATCGGTTACTTGTTTGTGACGAGTATACTCGTAACCTAAATTCTTGTTCTTTCTTTATGACGAATATACTCGTCGTAACATAAATTTTTGTGATTTCTTCATGACAAACGTACTCATTGTGACATAAATTCTTGCTATTTCTTCGTGACGAGTATACTCGTCGTAACATAAATCCTTGCTAGTTCTTCGTAACGTGTATACTCGTCGTGACATAAATTTTTGCTATTTCTTCGTGACGAGAATACTCGTCGTGACATAAATTTTTGCTATTTCTTCGTGACGAGTATACTCGTCGAAGACAGCTAACTGTTTAAAGAAGGATATATACTTCGATATTTATATCATATTTTATTTCATAGAAGTATTTAAACACAATATGAAGAAAATCAAACATATACAGTACAATTACAATAACTTACACCTTTCAAAGGGACTGCAACAATTTATTTTACCGAACATTGATCTTCATTCGTTTGCCATTTTGTTAAGCTTTTTCGCAAGCTTGACAGGAGATCTCGCTAATTCAGTACCAAAAATTCAAACAATTTCCGTATTTTAAGAACTTTTGTCTTTTGCATGTTTTATTTTAACAAATAAACAATCAATTTCAATTTAAATATAAAAATGTGTTAGACCTTATTCGACAAACATGAAGTTAATTATGATCCTTGAGCGTTAGATACAATACTTGACAAGTTTCATATATCCAAAGTAATATGTAATAATATTGTACAATATATTGTACATGTAATATTAATTTTGTAATAATATATTACAAATTATATTGTTAATAAACCCATAGGGTGTTTAACAGCTTAATAAAAAAAGAAGTTAATTACGTTCGAATATAAACAAAACACAAAGTAATTTACTACCACTCAGTAACTGGCCCCACCACCCTGCGCAGCTCCAACAGCCTGCCGTCGAGCTCGCAAAAACGGAGTTCTACAGGTAATGAAAATCGAGAAACTCGCCAAAGTAAATTTTCTCCGTTAACAACATCATTACAAGCTAAGATAAGAAGCCGTTTCCGACTAGTGATCCTTTTCCACGTAGATTCATAGCTCGGTCGAGCGCGCCCGGACTATAGATTCAATTAAGATGGGTTCGAGGCTCGTGAGGGGAGAGGGGATTACGATACACAACATTCCCTGAATGGAGAAAAATGTCTGTTCGCAGAGCGGGAGGTCTGGTATGAGGTTGCGACACACGCGATCGAGGCACGTATTCGCGTGTCGGCGGCGAGTTCGAGCGACAGCGTGACGACGCCGCCGTGCGGCGTGGCGCGGGGCGACGTTCTCTTCGTCGGTGACGGGATGGGGATGAACACACTGACGGCAGCGAGGAACCTCTCGAGTCAACGTCATGGAAACACGGGCGAGGAAGTGGAACTCGCCTGGGACAGCTTCCCAGCTGTCGCTCTGGCAAGGGTAAGTCTTTACGCCGGCGAGCGAGTCGCCGGGGCTCTCCTGCCACACTTTACCTCGTGGCGGGAGAGGCGTAATGGCAGGCTCACCTACCGGGCGACGCAGGTATTCACCGGGCATGGCAGCTTCGGTGTTTATTTGTGTCGCATCGGTCGGGAAGCGACGACGGTGTTCCACCGCTGTGGTGCGGAGGAGGACTCGGCGCAGCATACGCTGTAGGAATGCCCCACCTTTTCAGCTCTGCGCCGAGTCCTAAAACGGGAAGTCGGCCACGACCTCGCTCTCTCCAGCTTAGTTGGGGCCATGCTGGAGAGCCCTAGAAAATGGGCGGCAGCAATCTCCTTCTGTGAACAGGTAATGCTGCAGAAGGAGGCTGCCGGGCGAGGTCTTGAGCGGGACCGACTAGCTCGGGGGCTGCGTGTGCGCCCACGCCTCGAGCCCCCGAGCAGCTGAGGGTAGGCGGGCGGCGGGTGAACCAGCTCTTGCTAGACTTAGTGCCCGCCGCCCGCCAATAGAAGAGGTCCTCTCCTGTTGGGAGTGGGGGGTGACGACTCGCCTCTTCTTTGAGGTGACTGAGGTGACCATCGCTTTTCGCGTCCTCCTTCTTCGTCCCCTTCGCCCAGCCCCTTCTCGCACCACCCTCGCTCCGAGGATACAGGCCACCGTGGAAATTTCCACCTCCAGCCGACCGTGGAATATAGGATGGTACATTTATTAGTCGAAACTGTAGTAAATTCTACCTAATTGACGCTCAGATTGTGCACAAAAATGGGCAATTTGGGAGAGGAGATATGATTATTAAATACGATAATTATTACGATTATTAATTTCGATTATTACGATTATTAAACACGATTAATAAATGATCTTGTGGCTTGTTTTTACAATTGTTTACTATAAAAACGAGCCACGAGGCTCGAATAATCGTATCTCATCTTCCTAAATTGTCCATTTTCATTTCGAAGCTGAGGGACAATTGGGGAGAATTTACTGTACCTCATGCGCAATTATTTCTTCATAATTACGCAATTATGTCTTCGTACGGTATAATTATTTCTTTATAGAGTTGAACAATAGATTGAAATAACAATTGTATTCCTTTTATGACATGTTATACATAATTTAATCACTCAAATAAAAAAGTTAAAAAGTATGGTTTCTGTTTTAAATTTCTCTTTACCATTTCAACCAATTTTAATTTATGTAAATATTGTTTCGGCGATTGTCTGCTAAATTGAGCCTCTTCACGATTCAATGTCATTACATTTTCTCCGTATTAAAAAGTGTCCGAACATCCACTGTAACGAATGACTGGGGAAGTTATTTTCACGTTTCCAATAAATCTGTTGTTGGAGGAAAAACTCTTATCCGCTTAATTAGCATTCGCAAGTCGCCGACGTGAAGATGGAAAGACGTGCCATATGTTTCTCGAAGAAATTATTCATTCCTACACCATTTACTTCAGCAGCTTTTTCGGACTCCGAATGAATCCAAATACGCATTGCACCATTCCCTGTGGCCGTATTATTAATGGGGCTTATTAAGCTACAGTCCTTCTTGCTGCTATCGTGAAGTATTGCACGGTGTCTCATTTGTGTTGTAAATCCAATTTTATTGAAATAAGAAAACGCAACTATTGAACGTTATATGAAAGTTCTGTCATCTTCGACGTCATTTGAAGGACGTAAATAAATTTTTTCAGAAGCATACTAGAAATTTAGAAAGACACAGGAACCTATAAATAAATTCGTAAAGAAAGGAAACTTACTTTATACAAAATAAAAATTTGTTGCATCTATTGTAAGTAATAAGAACCGCTTATGGACTTTTCATGTATATATATATATATATATTTTTAATAATTTCAACAAATTAAGGCGTATTTAAAGTACATTAAAATATTCAATTATATTTTATATTTTATAATCCCATTAATTGTCGTACTATTTTAAATTGTAGCTATTAACTTTTATAATAAATGCACGAAAAACTGCAGTCAGTTAATCTGTAATTATAATGCACCTTGAATTTACTTGGATAGTAAATGTACTAATTAAGCAGACTTCTTTTTATCGCTGCCTAATTTTTACCAGCGAAATATCTAGTCGATGAAAACCCGGATTAGAGGCTGGCGAGAATTTGCTCACAATAGAAAAGAAAATTCGCGTCCAAGATATTTTCTCTGAAAACGTTGCAACCACGGCGGTGTAATTTTTTCCATCGGAAAGTTCGGTTACACATTTCTGGGCGAGCAGAACTGCGAATTCGACGTCGATTCGCTTCTTTTTAGCGGCACAGTGAAGTTACTTTCAGTAAAAAAAGAAAAAAAAACAAAAACGAAAGTAAAGCAAATATTAAATTTCAGCTCTTAATAGATCGTGTATCTTAACCTGATTTTGAATGTTCCCGCATTAACCGCGGGTAAACGCGCGAAAATATCAAAGGCATGAGCGGAACGTTTTGATCCTTTGCTAACAAGTTCCCCGAGATTTAAGTACAATACATGTTAAAATGCTCGTTGGTGCTCCTTGTGAGCTTCGAGCTCTGTAGAATTTTGTACGTGGTGTGCCGTCCGATTACTAAGTCTCTTAGGTATCTCGTGAGTCCCTTATGGTCTCGCGTATCTCTCACGATGTCTCTAGAGTCTCTTGTGGTCTCTCCTGACTCTCGTGTATCTCCCGAGTCCCTTGTGGTTTCGTGTCCAGTGAGTCCCTTGTGGTCTCACGAATGTCTCTCGTTAGAGGAACGGGGTCATCCCTAATATTACCTCGGTCCTCCCTACTCTTCTTGACCTAGGGTGGGCGGCAAGGAATTACGGTCCAATCACTGCAATCACAGATCCATTGAGATTGCCCCAAAGCGGTGGGCCGGGAGTTAGCAGCGAGAATGGCAAACTAACACCTGCTAAACATCCCGCGCTGATGGGCCTACGTGCCCAAACAGTGCGAGACCCAACCGTAATTGACTGGACCGTAATCAAGGACCAGGAGACGTTATGACGGGGTCGCACGTGCCCCGGAACGGCCAAAGACAGACCCATACCGTCGGGATACCCAAGCACATGGCCCCTGCCATAAATCCTGGCCACTTGACAGCAACAATACACTTGGACTTTCTCTACTTATCCGAATCGTTTTGCTTCGTTATTCTTTTTGTCGGAAGACTGCACTTAGCTTTCTCTTTACGAGTGTCTGAAATATTCTAATTTAATTTTTATTAAGAAACTAAGAATTTTACGGAATTAAGAAGACATTTGAGAAATCGAAAACCGTCAGAAGCGAAAGAATACATTGAGACAGACCTGTGCACGAGTGAAGTTTTGCAATTAATTTAAATAAATTAGGAAACGGTCATTATATTGTACGCGACAAGGTTTGCTGAACATTTATTTTTACCGCACGTACTCGTTCGTTTTATTTCATTTGTTCCGGGTGTCGTCGAAAATGGAATTGAAATTCTATCTTCAACCCACAATCAACAACGTGTTAAAATTGGATGAGTGAGAATAATAAAAATGTTTGTTACAATTTCAACTTAATGGAAAACTTTCACATTGGAGAATTGAATAGTTGTGGTTGTTAATGAGACGTCTAATGAAACAATTATTTATTCATTCTTGTTTAAATGAAATAGTTTCACTGTTTCACTGATAATGTTGTAAAATGTATTTCTTTCCATTCAATCAATGTTTTCATTAGACTGACTTTTTGTCAGAAATTAAATTCGGAAAATGGGGGACGATTATTGAAATTACTAAAATATTTCTTCGTGAAATTCGAATGAACTTCTTGCTTGAAGCACATATTGCAAATATGAATAAATATGAATAGGAATTAAATATGTAAATATGTATATAAATATCACAAATATGAACAAATGCGAATCGGATTTAATATGTAAATATGAATATAAATATCACAAATATGAATAAACGTGAATATTAATTAATATGTAAATATGAACATAAATATCACAAATATGAATAAACGTGAATATTAATTAATATGTAAATATGAACATAAATATCACAAATATGAATAAACGTGAATATTAATTAATATGTAAGTGTGAATATAAATATCACAAATATGAATAAATGTGAATAGAAATCACCATGTAAATATGAATAAAGACATCACAAATATGATAAATCTGAATAGAAATTAATGCTCAAACAAGGATGTAAATATTGCAAATATGAATCTGAATGGAATTTGTACAACCTGCGACTAAACGCAATCTTGTCAAAAAAACCATACATCCGTCGATCGCGCGAAGTGCTCAGCAGTTTTATGGTTAAAACCGATAAAAAACACAACTCGAGGTTCCGAGTGCAAGCGGGGCCAGGTGAGAGAGCGTTAAGAGCGGTTGCTGGCGGAGCCACTAGAAAATCGTCTAGGCTGTGATCGTCGGAAGCTTAAGGTGACATCTCGATGGCTTATCCGGGCTGAGACACCCCGTGCATCATCAGCGGCAGACTATTTCGCGGGCTCGACGCGCCGAGCAGAATTCGCGACACACCCTCGTTATACCATTCATTAAGAGACTTTGCGAGCATCCACGTTGGTCGTGCGACATCAAGAACTAATTTGAAACCAGCGGCGGATTCCGCGAGATTTGAAGGAAAACGATGCGTGAACGCCGCGCCGGTCTCATTTAATTCGCTCGTCTCATCGCGTCAAGCGTAATGTAAAGAAGTGCCTCGTTTAATCGCCGTCTCCCCACCCGCCCCTCCACCCGTTCCTCTGCCTTCGTTTGCCCGACTGCACTTTCCACTTTTCCCAGTGCCAGGCCGCGAAACGTGGCCCCTTTTTACCTCGCGGTCTTTTTTGCCGGCTGCGCGGTTACCTCCATTCACGCCGTTGTACGCGGGATTTCGCGGTAAATTCCACGACAGTTATTGTCTAGACTAGAGCATTAACGAGGCCGAAGCCTGCTCTGACCGGGCGAAGTGGTGCTCACTTATGCCGGTCGATGGATAATCAGCGGTGAACAGCTGCGAAGGAACCGGGACTTGGATCCATCGCGCCCTCGCTGTTAAGTTCATTGGACCGGGGAGTCAGAAGACCCGGCCTTAACTCATCTGTCGGCTGCAAGGAGTTGTATGTTTGTTTTAAGTATTTCGCCGGCTATAATGCCGGCGATAATAATATGAAAGTAGTGATGGTCGTTCTGCCAGGCGACCGCGGCGGCGGGTGCTCGGCACCGCACGCCAACCGCTGCAACGGCATTTCTTGCCGTCTTGCCGCCCCCAAGATACCACACGACAGCAATAGTGCAGCGTGCTAGGCCAGCGGGCGGCTATTTACGTATTTGCTTCTGATAAATTTATAGAGCTGACTGCTGAACCCAACACAGCCAGCCCGTGTCATTGAAGTAATTTTGGCACCGCTCGACAAACCAAAGGGCTGCAGATGCATTCTACCCAGACAAGCCCGAAGGCCGCGGGTAGGAAATACACCACCGACAAGCCCGAGGGCCGCGGGTGGTAGTAGCAATAATACCGTCGACCACGGTAGCGGGCGCCAAGCGCCACACGCAAGCACCGCGTCGACCCAGCGTCACAGACCTGTAGTAGGGAAGTCAATTGTAATCATGTCATGCACCACCATGTTTATATCTATCATTGGCCCCTGCTCTTGCCTCTCTTGTCACCTGTTAGCGCGCACATGAACTTAACGAGATCCATGTCCAATTCTAACAAGTTACTCCTCTGCGCGCAGGTCCTAGCAAAAGAAACGCTCGCCGCTAACGCAGAGGGATGCCATTACCCTGTTTTGCCGCCCATACTGATGTGCGTTGCCCAGTCTCCGCCGCGAGGAGGCGGGGTTGGTCTTTGGAGACCAAATTCCACGACAATTCCTTCCAGAATCTCGAGAGGTTTCGACGGTACTTTCGAGCGCGGCTTATTATCGTGTCGATGTAAATGGCCGTTCGCCGCGCCAGCGAGAACCAAAGCGAACGGAACCGATATTCCGGTTTGGTGACGCCGTCTCGCAAAGCTTATCATCCCTTATACCAAGGCGGCTTCCGGGTTCCCCGCCGATTCTATTCTGTTTCCCTTTTGTTTCCACGCCGTTTATCGACCTGCCGCGGATATCTATTCTCGTACACGCAGCGCGCAGCTCAGCTGTTCCGCTCCGGGAACATGGAACGTGCAGGGTCTTCGACGACTAGGATTACTGTTGGTAACGAAACGGCCGTTTCGGAGCTTTACGGAAAGAGGCATACGGATGACTTTTTTCCTCTGCCGATACATTCGTCTCCCCCCCCTTTTTTACGTTTTTGTTTTTTAGGGTAAGTACGTCATTCACTGAGCCTATTACAGCGACGACCGATGTTCTAAAAAATCCGCAGTACTTTTTATCTGTGTTGCTCGTCTTGAACATTTCGATTGTACATCGATGTCTTTTGTATATGTACATATATCGATTCAAGTATAGAGAGAACGCGAAATATTTAATAAAATATGCAAGACAGTTTTTTAGCGAGGTACTGTGTCCATCAAAGTGATGTTCGAAGTTTTCGACAAATTGAACGGTTTTTTTACCTATATCTCACTTTTTGATACATTTCAATTATTCGTTGGTGTCTTTTGCATTAGTACAAATTTGATCATTATTGAAATATAGAAGGAACACAAGATGTTTGGCAAAATACACAAAAGAGTTTTCGAGCGAACTACCGTGTCCACTAAGCAGTTAACTACTGCGTGATAATTATGTTTGTATTTGTCGAATAAATCATATTAAATTCTCGCATTCTTTTATTTTGTTCAATTTCCAATAACAAAAATGTAATGCATCTTATTGGATAAATACGGAATTAAATATACCTGTCAATTAGTGTAGGATAATTAATTTTCTATTTACCGAATATGTCATATTAAATATTCGTATTTTTCTTATTTTGTTCAATTTCCAATAGAAAAAATGTAACGCGTCTAATTCGATAAATATAAAATGAATTATCCCTGTCAACGAACCAAAGGCACAGCAATCGGTCACCCCTCAGTAACCGGCTCCACTTCCCTAACATTCGGCGGATACCGTCTGGAAACTGTGAACGTGACGCGGTTACACTCACCGAAGTTAGCTATTATTTCTTTTTTATCCCTGAGCCATTCCTCTATTTCCCCACGCGATACCGAGTGTGTTTACTGGTACTTTCGAGGCCGGAATGCGCGACTGGTATTTCGGTATCATCCGCGAAGGATGCGGAATGATCGCGGAATGTGAGAATCGTCTGAATCTCGGAAACAGCGTTTTCGTCATGTTCGCGACATAAACCTGGTCGAAGAAGAGACAGAGGCGAGCCAAACTTTCTCGAGATGATGGAATTCCGTGGCGTACGCGCGGTCCCGAGTTTTGCTGGGACAAATTCCGCGCGTATACGCAATCGCCGTAAACGGCTCGAACGCAATTAGAGCCAGACGTTTCGCTTTGACTGAAGTCCTAACGGCACCGCATCCGACGAATCAATCCGGAACAGTAATTAAGAATGGCATCGTGGGACACCTTTGTGCGTATCGTCCTCGGCGGTCGTCCATCCTTTATAGTTTTCCCGTTAATTACGCGTGCCTGCCGCGACTCCAAGCTCACCGTCGCGGAGCTACGTCTACGACGGAAGCAATAAAATTGTAATCACGGACGTCGGTCTCGCAGTCGGGCAATAATACGATTCTTACGTTGCTCGAGGAAATTGCAGTGGATCCGTTGGACGCTGAGTATCCCCGGTGAGATTTATTCAACGTTTTCGACACATTTTTCTTGTACCGGATGCTCGGCGGAACGCGTTCCCCGCTACTCACAATGTGTTTAACGAGCGCAGAGTGTTAGTCGCTAAGGTAACTAGGTCGAGATGATCGAGTTAAGTCTAAAAGCGGCATTCGGCGTGGAAAGGGAAGGGAACGATAAGCATTTTATCTTTTGCACTGTGGAAAATGTTGAGTGACACGTGTACAAGCTCCCGATACCTTCCGGCGAACGTGTTTCGCGGTGGAAATAAAGCAATTGTCGTTGCACAAACTGTGCTCGCGCCGTTTAGGTAGATCTTTGATCATTCCGTTCGTACAGAAAATGGTTTCATTGCTTTTATAAAGGTGCTTACGGATCATTCGCGTTCAGGACTGCCATCGGAGGTAGACGAAAACGAAGTTCGAAATTTAAAAAATTTTTAAAATTGATAAAAATACAAAATTCATCGGTCCAAGCGATTTCTGAAATGTCCAATGTCTCGAGGTCAACCTAGAAACATATTGAAGCTTCAAATAGACCACTTTATGGAACTGGTAAGATATTAAGAAAGATATTTGTAAGTATTGGACGGAACTGGCGCTGTCGTTGATCTTTTTTTATTCGATACGAACAAATAATTGCTCCAGCTACAATTGAGCCGTTTATTTTGAAAGTGGCACAAGTTACTTTTTCAAAAAAATCGAGTTAATGGCAACACTAATTACAATTGAACGGTATCTTTTCATTAAAAAAAAAGTGACTTATGCCACTTTCAAAATAAACGGCTCAATTATAATTTGTAAACTCTTATTGACTGCTTGCATTCTTTGTTCTTCACATAAATTTCATTTCAGCTGTTAGCAAACAGTGAAACGAAATATGTACGTACTAGGATCGATGCTCCCTGGAAGTAGAAATATCCAGTGACTGTCAGACACGGTACAAATAACGATCTCAATAAATTTTCGTGCTCGACTCTTTTGCTCGCGTACAGTCATTCGATTTATACCGTATCTCTGACTATGAAAGTTCATCGACACGTTTGGTCGAACGAAAGGCCAAATATTTTTGCGTTCTGGTGTTCACGCCGTGACTTCCGGCCAGGGAAATGCCATAACGACATATCTTCCTTCGGCTAAAAATCGACAAGAGGTCCATTTAGGACCAAAAGGTTTACTTTTGTAATATTCTGATATAAAAATAGTTTATTATCTAAGAATTTCATATTGAGTTCTCTGATGGATGATAATATATTTAAATAATACAATGATTAGATGATAAAACGTTTCGATAGCAGAATATTGGAATAATAAATGGTCTGATAAGACAATACAAGATGTATAAATTATAAAAGAGTAAAATATATATTTGGTATCTCTGTGCACACCATTTTAATTTTCTATTATATAAATATCGTCAGTATAGTCAAGCTTGAACGATAATAATTACTGGTTTTATTGACATACTGACGATATTTATAGGAAATAGAAATGGTGTGCACAAAGATACCGAATAGATTTTTTACTCTTTTATAATTTATACATCTTGTATTGTCTTATCAGACCACTTATTTTTGCAATATTCTGCTATCCAAACGTTTCATCATCTAATCATTGTATTATTTAAATATATTACCATACAGCAGAGAACTCGAATGAAATTCTTCCATCATAAACTATTTTTGGGTCAGTATATTACAAAAATAAGTAAATATCCATTGGATATCCATACTTGAACGATAATAATTACTGGTTTTTATTAGCATACTGACGATATATATAGAAAATAAAAATAGTGAGCACAAAGGTTCCAAAAAGATTTTTACCTCTTTAATAATTTATATATCTCGTACTGTCTTATCAGACCATTTATTTTTGCAATATTCGGCTATCCAAACGTTTTATCACATAATCATTATATTATTCAAATATATTATCTTCTAGCAGAGAAGTCGAATGAAATGCTTAGATAATAATCTATTTTTGTGTCAGAATATAACAAAAGTAAACCTTCAAATAAGGAAGTACTATATTTGACCACTAGGTTATAAGAATTATCAAGAACCGATATACTTAAAAAATGATAAAGTAAGTAACAGCTTCAAGGAAACAAATAATCGCGGGCCAGAAACTGATCGCGACTAACTAAGATCAGAGTTACCGGGTACTATTCAGACTGTTCGGGGCATGGTACACCGAATCTTGATACAGATATAATTACAGAGTCATCCGATATTATTTACTCTCAGCCCCGTGCATTCATCCGATACGATTCAGGTAAGGTATTGTTATTCGATATGCGTAGTTCATTGGGGACACAGAAGGAGCCGACAAACGCAACCGTTCGTTCGGACCAACACAGAACTGCATAATCTATAGCCTATAGCATAGAATATGTAGATTCTATACCATCGACCTGGCTGCTATTTATGACGATCCTAGAGTGCCCAGATTTTTTTTAGCGAACTTTCAAGAGTTACCTCGCATGCGCGAAGTCGTAGAGCATCTTAGGGATTTCAGGATATTCTGGATATCCTAGTATTCCCTGTCCAGGATGGTCCCGAGGTCTTCGAAGCTTCTATGGAGTCCCCAACTTGCGAAATCCTTGAAATCCCTGATACTCGATTAGACCTGTTCGATACACGAAACCCCGGAAGTCGAGGTCCATAAGACTTTGCTCAGACCCCACATGTGTCAGATTGTGCTATTATTTCCCGGTTCGAATGGTATCGCGGCGGTCTTTACTGAAAGTACACAAAAGCGGAGTGGAGCAGCAGTTCGGATTGCCAGCCGAATTACCAGACTTGGTTATTGATAGAAACACACGTGCGTTAGTGAAATAATTTGCCCAGTCAAGTATATGAAAGAGCATGGTATTTAATAGCAAGTATACATAATGTAGTAGACATTACTACTTTCTTTGTCTTTTTAAGCAGGCTGTACTAAACGAATAACAAGTATAACGTTTGTATTTTATTGCGTGGGTATTATGTTCGTTATCAAGTTGGGTGAAACTCTCGACATACTTTTCTAAAGACAGTACTCCATACAGTACAAAACTAGCACTGGAATACCTCTGTTTCTTTTTTAATATGAAAAAATATTATTAACAGATGTCTCACGGTTAATAAGCTGAATATGTCTATGAAACTGATATTTTTCTTGGTATCTTTCCTTCGAATCATTTCTCTATAAAACGAGATAATTTTTTTTCTTCTGACTTTATTTACTTTAATTCCTAGATACTGATAATGGAAGAATCGAATTTTGTTTCAACTCGTGACTGACTCATTTACTGCACTGCAAATGGTTAAAAACATTCTTGGTAAATCGGAATAATATTTTAAAAACTAACCAATTTACTAAAGTCATTAAACTTTAAAATATTGGGCAAATCTAGCAATCGATTGAAATGATGAAAAAGATTGGAATAATGAATAAGGTTAAAAGCTCATGAAAATTTAGAGAATACTTGTCGTAGATCCCGGTAACACGGACGGCTGAAAATACCATCGAAATCTGTTCTCGACTCGCGTAGTTATCGCATTTCCATCTCGTACGTGCAAGCATTTATCCATCGAATGATTCCGCGACAATATTTCCAGCGGTCGCAGACGATTTACAACAGAAATGCAACGCGACAGAGTCGCATACTAAATTTCAGCCGCATTAAATACCGCGGCGCCGAATGCATGCCGCAGCACCCGCGACATTTATTTCGCGTCGCGCAATCCAATTTGCATCTGTTTCTCTTTACGCGTATCCACTTTTCGCGAACCATTCGAAACGCGCGAATCGGATTTCCGCGGCGAGGGGGGGAGGCGACGCCGAGCCCGGCACCGAACTTTCCAACAAACTCAATTGGGATTTCGTGTATCGTATCCTGGTCGATTAAAGACATGCTTATTATTCGAACGAAGTAATCGAGCTTTCCACGCACGGTTAAAATCCGGACGGCGTGCCGGTGCACGCGTTTCGCCTTTCGGAGTCGCAGCTTAGAAAATTTGCATAACGATATACAGACGTAATTGGAGCCTCTCTAATGCTGTTGTAGGTCAGATGAGCCAATTACTGTGCCTCGTTAGCGGACTCCTGGCGTTCCCACTGCTGAAAACAAATCCAGCAATTTAATGAACAGTTTTGAAGAACTCAAAGGTACAGAGTTTCTCAATAGAGATAACTGTATCAACAAAATTTCCTGTTTACGTTTCTTCTTCTCGAAAATACGATTTGATGATGATTCAGAGATGATTAAAATTTTCAGGTTATGTAGGTTATTTGAACAAATAATCACTGTTTTGTTCTCCGGTAATTTTAATTCGTTTCACCAACACAATTCGTTCACTATTTTCTCGAGTTTTGCTGAAAAATTCACGAAATCGATATAAAAAAGTTCAAACAAATTTTATAGTATTAGAAGAAATTAATTTGAATTTAAGTAGAAATGTTTGGTATATCTTTTTCGATTATGTTATTTATGCTTGAAAATATACAAAAGACGCAGTAATTGGCTAGCTCACAGTAATTGGCTCCAGTGTCCTACACGTTCAATTAGCGAGGCCCCCCTCGGCCTCGCAGTTGGACGAGTCGCAAGTGACCCTCGGGAACCCGTGAGGTCGCCGAAATATTGCCGTAGATCGGACGAAAAAATCGCGCGGCACCTAAAACCGGGAGATATATGTCCACGGATAATATGTGATCATTGCTTTTGCACCCATACTCCTTAGCCCTCCCGCGTTTTACGAGTGGAATTCTTCTTCCGCTCGGCCCCTTTTCCGAGTCCTTGGGGCTGTTCCTCCTAGATCAGCAGTTATCGTTCGTCCGCGCTAAATAAGGCGAACGCTGTGTCGCCGATGAATCGATCAACTCGGTGATCTATGTATCCTTTTTCTTGTCGCTACCGAAATTTGAGTTTTTTAGGCGAGCATTTGACGCGACATCGGCGTTGGAGTCGCCTCTTTGTCGCGCAAACTGTTGCGCGATTGCGTGTCCCTCGGCGACGAAAAGCGCGGTCGCAGCTGCGATAATTATGAACGAATGTGTCGGAAATTTGACGTCGAAGTTTCGCGACACCGCGAGTCAAACCTGAGAATTTTGCGCCCGATTATTTGAGCCATTAAGCTTACGGCCAAGTGGCGTGCCTTACCCGAAGGATGTAATGTACCATTTGCCTTCAGATTCCGGCAAGCGTGTAACATAATATTCCTTGGAAATTGCACCAGCAAACTTGAATTTTTCACGCGTTTAACGCGCCAACCGCTCTCCAAATTGATGTCGGAGTAGTTAGTTCAAATTGAATCTGAAGTTTCAACACTCATCCGCAGCGCCGGGAAAGAGGGTATTGATAATTCGCGTTAATCGAAGATTGAACATCATCGATCATACTTTCACTATACTTTGGTCTGTGTATACCTATTTTTACCACGTCACTTTTCTAATCGTTCTAGGGAAAGTTGAGAAGCCGGCTGAGGAAAAGTGATTTAACTTAGAAAATTGTTTCGGATAGAAATTTTAAAAAGTGTCCTCTGACCCATTTCGTAGAAATAATGTTAAACGGAAATTTTGAGAGGTGTCTTTTCTCCCCTTTCGTAGAGATACTATTAAATTAACGTTGTATAAAGTGTCGTTTCACCCATTCCGTAGAAATAATGCTAAACGAAAATTTGATGAAGTGTCGTCTTTAACCCCTTATGTAGAAATACTGTTAAATTAAAATCTCATTTTGACCCCTCTCTCGACTCCTTTCTCAGAAATTAGGCGAAACGAAAACTTTGAAAGATATTTTTGACGCTTCTGTAAAAAAATAAATTAAAATTCAGATTTTTAAATGTGCTTTGGCGGCGGTCGTAGTGTGTGTGCTTGGGTGAGAAAAGGAGAGGGGAGGCGTTTCGTCCGGAGCCCGCTAGAGGATTCATCAGTAAGGCTATCCTAGCGGGCCCTTGCCTTACACGTGGTAGTAGGACGAAGTCTCTGTATATATAGGGATCGAGGCGGATCGGTTACTAGCGGGAAGAGGAGCCCTCTGCTGGCGAGTCTGGAGGTAGCCGCCACAGTGCTTTTCACTATTTTGGTAAAAAGTAGAGTTAATCGAATTGTTCGATTTATTTGCGTTTTCATAAATTCATATTCTTATATAATGACACGCGAATACAATCTCGCAAATAAGTGAGCTTTAAGGATTGCACGAAATCAAGACTGTAATATCGCGTTCGAAAATTTATTAATATTACGTTTCGCTGGTAGTACGACGTGTTTCCCCGAGGTGCCCTTTCGTTCTACTTTATTTCGCACTTCTAGCGCTTCCTGCCGCTTGGGCTTTATCTGGTTCCCTTGTCCTTGTTGTTCGGAAACGAACAGAATCAGGAAAAGTTTCCGCACAGTCTTTTAAGACTTTTAGGACTTCAATATTGTCTCCGAAGTGGCTTATTACTCCTGCGAATAATATCCGTGGTACTGGAAACAGAATTTGCTCCGGCTCTATTTGCTGTTGCGAGGAATTCCTCGAAACTGGAATCAATTCAGAAACACATTGAATATCTGAAGCTTATATTATTATATAAGCTTCGGATATTATAATATCCGATATAATATAATCATTTATATAATAAAATTTAAATTTATATATATTATATAATAATATAAAGCTTATATTATAATATAATATTATATTATTAGAATTTACATGATGCCGTTAAGTCAATCAATTTTTGTGCACTGCAAAAATCAATCGATGGAACAATGCGGTGGTTATAAAAACTGTTGCTCTAATTTCACCGGTAATTACAAACATTTCATTTGCTAAAATAATGCAATTAATTGTTGAACAAACGAACGAAATATTTGTTGTTGGCATTTTTATACTTGTAATTTCATAACGTTAATATTAAACGTCGTCTGTGAAATTCTGTGCTGCATATAGTATTGCAAATGGTTCAAACAAATAATTCTTCCTAAAACGCGTGTATTTATATTCAAATGACATCTCTTACATGGAAATATTTCATATGAAATGTATTTAGACAATATATTGGGTTGGCAACTAAGTAATTGCCAATTTGTTCCATGAAATAAAAAATTTTTTTTTACTTGGAATGCAGTTTAATCTGTAATGTATTTTCCATTTTGTTCGCTGACTTTTTGCCATCTCTATGACAATTTGAAAATTCCACGCTTTCCGGCTAAAAACTGAGTTAAGTGAAATTTTACACCGTCATCATCATTAAAAGTTTTACCACGAAGGGAGTTATTCAGGGATCGAAATAAGTGGTAATCCGATAGCGTGAGATCAGGGCTATATGGTGGGTGCAACATCAATTCCCAACCAATATCCATCAATTTTGGCCGAGTGGACAAAGACATGTGCGGCCTAGCATTGTCCTGCTGAAAAATGACACCTTTACGATTGACCAATTCTAGTCGCTTTTCCTTGACCGCTGCATTCAATTTGTCGAGTTGCTAACATTCACGGATAATAAAAAATAACATAATAATAATAATAATAATGATTTTATAATATAACATTTACGGATATCATAAAAATGGGAGTGAGAGACATCTATAACTGAAATCGGCAATTATTTAGTTGCCAACCCAATAGAATAAAAGATATTGGTTCTATTGTACATTTATGCTATCTTACTCCACAATTATTCGAACCGACAAGCCAAATTTGAGAACACCGTCGAAATTAGTTTTCATTTGGTATTCCCGCGACGACTGCGATTATATGTTTACGACGGCGAAAAAAAATGGAAAATAAAGGGATTCTAAAAGTTTTCGAATGTTCCGAGTTATACCAGGAACAGAGCGAACTCCACTTATTAGCGGACGTAACCTATCTGTTCGTCCCTGGGATGAGTTACTTTTCCTCTTTCGGACTCTTTTTCAGTTCTCTTCCTACATCTATCCGTTCTGCTTAAACTTTCCGGGCAAGTCCTCAGGGGTTTCGAGCACTTTCCAGCGCTGACTGAACCTCGTGTTATTGTCATATGGATGTAATTCTTTCTTGCTGCGCGAAGTCGACGTGAACTCGATCATGTACGAATAGATTCTGCTGGACCCTTTTCATTCGTGATTTACGCGGTACCCATTCCGGTGCTCGTACATCAGTTTCTCCCTCGATCATTTCACTTTTGCAACGTCCTGTACACTTGCGAGGATCAGTCAATAATTAAGTTAACCTAAAAAATATGGGCAATTTGGGAAGAGATACGCTTAATCGAGCCTCGCGGATCATTTTTATAGCTGCCTGTTGTCGACGATTATGAAAACGATATGTAATCATATGATACATAATTCACCGGAAAGAATGGATCTCATGAAATCCCCCTTATCAGAAGCTCCGCCCGGTTAATTTGAACTTGACATGGTTAATCCTAAACGTGCGGACTGCACGTGGCAGCCCGTATTTTACGGTTCCGCGCGATTTCCGCCATAACTAATTAAACGTCGTATTAGGCTTCGACTTTCTGCCAGTTTCTTTCGACATTAAACACCTTTTCTCATTTATTACTGACTTCAACACATCGACTGCCACGCTTCGACAACCACTAAAATTTCACGAAATTAAAGTATTTCATTTCATTAAATTACGAATTGCCAAGCAAACTTGTATCTCGTGAATCGCATTTCCAATATTATTACGTTTCGCGGGTATTAATAAAATTAGGAAATTATGACGGATTAGCGTGAAAATCAATTTTCAAATCTGATAATTCAATCATTTTCGATCGCCCATATGTAGACGACGCGGCAGTCAAAGTGTTAAAGTACAAAAAAGAATTTTTAAGAGAAAAATTTACAAAAGATATTTAACTTATCAATTAATTCGTTCGATAAATAAGAGCAAAGTTTGTAATTTACTAATATAAGAAGGGTATACTATTTCCCTTTGTTTTACTGTTCTTCCTTTCACATGTATGTGTAATATTTAATTAATGATCCTTGATTGCAATTGATCCTTGTTTCCAATGTATCATTGTTTATACTTTCTAGTGAGTTTGTTAGTTAACTATTGCTGCTCGTAACTGTACAAGTTGTACGTTAACCTACACCTAAATGAACTAGTGACGTCACGCAGAAGCGTTCTTTCATTCCGGTTCGTTCCTTTTGTTTTCAAGAACACGAATCGAGCGAGCCCAGCACGCTCTAAATTACACTAAAACCACACACAACGTATCTCTTGACTGACTTTCTCAGCTACTTGGTCCCGGCAAACAGTTTTTGTTGGAGGCGGTGGCGGGATCACGTTCAGTTCGCCGAAGATACCGTAAAATTTACAATCAAGATGTTCACCCGAGGAAACGTATATCGAAAGGGATTTGCATTTGAAAGTGTGAATTCTGACACCGAAATTAGGCTGTTCATAGTTCGTACATCAAAGTTCAGCCGGCGAAGTTCCCATCTCGTCTCGGAACTCCCCATCGCGTGCGCGCGGGAACAGATTTACGTTCCGAAATTTCGCGGAAACTGCAACCGTCAGCGAAAGTTCGACGGCTCCGGTCCTCGAAACGTGGCCAAATAAAAGTCTGTGTGTTTGACGAAAGCGGGGATCCCGGAATTCGCGTTAACGCTTTTCATTAAAAATCGACGTCAACCTGGCAACGGTTGATGATCACTTGCGAAACGGTATATCTCGCCGCGGTTGCAGATCCGGAAAGTCATTACAACTTGACACACTTTTACAATGTTTTTTACGAGTGCTGCATTGGAGCCTGCACGTCACGTGTATCCTGTCTTACAAACGACGACTGTTCATATAGGGTGTCTCGTGAAAACGAAGCGAGAATACTGTCTATGGGATCGATGACCGAGAACCATGTTAGTTCGGAAATTATTCACACTAAATAGAGCACTCGAAGTGACTGACCTGCGTTATTTAAAAAAAATGACATTACTGCATTTATTTAAACTTACTAAAGAAAATGTAGTTAATTATTTTCTGCGAAAGTAAAATAGATTTTCTACGTTTTTAAAAGGAAAAGTGAGAAACCGATTATTATTACTATGAACAGGGTTTGATAGATTTAGTGTTAAAACGTGATTTCAGAGATCAAGCTAAGATGGTGAGTGTCTTTTTTTATTATTGTTGATGCCACAGATCCACACTTATATGTTAGTACGTTACTTGTGTATATAATTATTATTAATAGTTCACCATGATATAAAGCAGGCAAAGAACAATAAAGTAAATTATTCTTGAACTTGTACAATTTAGAAGAATTTCACATTACAAATTGATGAATTAGTAAACGCAATATTAAAATATTGCAAAATTAAAATATTGCAATAAAATGAAACGCTTGAGCCACCTTGTACTGCTCATCTCTGGCAAACCTCTGGAAAAACATTCGATGAAACAAACCGTGCATTTGCAAAATTAATTATCAACGTATCGGTTGCAGAAAATATTTTTATTAGCGCTAAAAGCCGGTTCAACAATAACAGCTCCGCTCGCACAAATATATTAAACGTATTGACAACGGTTCCGCGAATGTGGGCCGGGTAAATACCATAATGAACAATATATACGAGAACAGTAGCGAACCAACGTGGAGAAATAAGTGGAAAATTCTGAATAGAATTTTTCCCAGAATCCCTTCATATTGCTCAATTGAATACGGATTTTAACTAGGCCTGCGAGTCGTTCTATACGATTTCATTTGCAGCTTTGCACGAAAATGACAAATTACATTTTATACCCATTGTCGCTTGACAAATTTCTGTTTTCGCGCTCTGCGATTTATCTCTGTTATTTCCTGATGTGGAAAAAATGTACGAAAATAGTTGTTGGTGCAAATTTTTGGGAAAATTTAGACAATTTTCAATTTCGTAGTTCCCTTGGAATTATTTCGAATTTTCTGCGCGGAGTTATTTTTAAGGCTGCTTTTTTAAACAGCTTTAATAATACGATGGTAAAAGGCAATCGGTATTATTAAAAAACACGAGAAAATAACATTGTAGTTTCGTCATTATTTTGCATCTAGAGATTCATATTTCCTAGTTTCGAGTTTCCAGTTCTTGTATAATGGTGCACAAAATTCGAGCGAACAGAGGGTTTACAGAAATACGCGAAATCCTAATGAACTAATAGCAAATGAAGATATGGTGATAATTTATTGCGTGCATTTAACGGCGTCTTTCGCCAATATTTTTTTCTATTTATTTAATGGCGCTTCGTTCAATTAAGCTCACATGTATTAACCATTTATAATCGAATTGTTCGGATAGTTGTAAGCGAATAACGGCTCGGTTTGCATATCAAACAAAGTAGCAATATGCTCGATCCAGTATAATCGTTGATCTCCGGTAAAAAAATTGTCGTCGGGTCAATTATCTCGCGTGATGTTGGCGAGATCAATTGCTCGTTTCATCGGTTGCGCCCGTTTGCGGAATAACGATTTATCGGCGGATTGCGCACCGGGTGACGTTTATCAGGATAATAATTAATCGAAGGATGGCGTAAATGAATAATGGACTTCCGAAACCGTTGGCATTAAAGTGACACCGTCCGGACGTTCGCTATTCTTGGAATCTCCGCAACGCGTAAATCGTAGGAATGACCGCCTCTATCTGTTAGTGTTTCAGAAGTCAGACGCAACAATCGAAACGATAAACCAAAAAATTTTGCTTTCTCGTGTCTACGATAATCGCTCTTGGAAGCTGTAGAGTCGAATACGGAGATTTCGTAAAATCTTGCATATAATTTTTGGTCGGATTAGTATACTCAGTAAGTATAGCGTTGTGTAATTGAAAATGGAAACATTACAACTACAAAAACAACTAAACATAAGAATCTAATTAGTTTCGAAGATAATTTTCGAGACGCCGCACATTCCAGAGGGTTGTTTCAACCCTCTCGAATTCAAGTATCACTTAACTTTCCTGCTATATTTGCTTTTAACAACAGAAACCTGGACGGAGTACGTGAGAATTGAAGGTATGCAGTCGGGCGAAATCCCTGGTGGGGAAAATGAAGCGGGATAAAGCATACATTCAATATTACAAAGTTCCGGGGTAACATTCCTGCGGCACGGAGGAAACACCATGGTTAAACAAATCGGAAGTCGCGGGCAACACAACGTTTCCCATTGAAAACTGGAGCAAAATTCAAGGGAGAATTTTAAGGGACGTGTCACTCACAGTGTCGCTAAGGTAAGGACCACTCAGGCAAAAGTAAACGAGCAGAAAACAACAGATTTCTTTAAAAAGCAGAGAGCAAAGAAATAAACGTGCAGCAGGAAGAACATAAGGTAAAGACACTTTGCATCAGAGAAAATAGTATCGTGCAACATTTCCGTCGTCGTCGTCGTCTGTGCCGTCGGGGCTCTGTAAAAGCCATTTACGTTCAACTTGGACGGGTAGATGTACATGCGTAGAGGAGAAGATAGAGATACAAGCGTAGAGGTAGATGTAGAGGTACATGCGTAGAGGTAGAGGTAGAGGTACATGCGCTGAAGTCGAGGTGTAGGTAGAGGTACACGCATAGAAGTAGAGATAGAGGAACATACGTAGTGGTACAGGTAGTGATACAGGCGTAGAGTTAGAGGTAGAGGTACATGCAAAGAGGTAGAGGTAGAGGCGTAGTGGTAGAGTACATGAACCTCTATCTCTACCTGTACGCATGTACCTCTACCGACGCATGTACCTCTAACTCTACCCCGACGCACGTACCTCTACCTCTACACCTATACCTCTACCTCCATCTCTATCTCTACCCTTGCGCCTGGTACCTCTACCTCTACCTCTACGTATGTGCGTCTACCACTACCTCTACCTCTACCTCGAGCTCTGTGCATGTACCTCTACTTCTACCTCTACGCATGTAACTCTACCACTACCTCTACACATGTACCTCTTACTCTACCCCGACGCATGTACCCCTAACTCTAACCCGACGCACGTACCACTACCTCTACGCAAGTACCTCTACCTCTACGCATGTACAACTAACTCTACCGCTACGCATGTACCTCTACCTCTATGCATGTACCTGTACCTCTACTTCTACGCCTGTACCACTACCTATACATCTACCTCTACCCTTGCGCCCGGTACCTCTACCTCTACCTCTACGTCTGTACGTCTACCTCTACCTCTACCTCTAGCTCTACCTCTACCTCTACGTCTATCTCTACTCTACCTCTACCGCTACGGCTGTACCTCTACCTCTACCACTACCTCTATGCCTATACCTCTACCTATACACCTGTACCTCTAACTCTACTTCTACGCATGTACCTCTAACTCTAAACCGACGCATGTACCTCTACCTCTATGCATGTACCTCAAACGCTACCTCTACGCATGTACCTCTACCTCTACCGCTACGTATGTGCCTCTATCTCTATCTCTACCTCCACCTGTTACCTCCATCCACCTTACCAACCTCCACCTTTACGTTGTTTCACTTCGTTTCGCATTCATCATTTACGTTATTTTACGTGTTTTACTTTGCTTTACGTTATTTCGTCTTGTCTCACGTTGTTATTTATTACAGTTTTATGTTCTTCTGCGTTCTTATGCTTTGTTTTTAGGTTGTTTTATATTGTTTTACGTTGCTGTACGTTGCGTCAAGTTGTTTTTTTTGTTTCGCATTGACGATTTACATTATTTTACTTTGATTTTATATTGGTTTACGTTGCTTCACCTTGCTATACGTTGTTTTAAGTTGTCTCACGGTGTTTTTTAAATAGTATTACGTTGTTCTACGTTGTTATACATTGTTTTTACGTCGACTTATACTGTTTTACATTGGTTTATGTTGTGTTTCGTACTTTTACTTTGTTTCGCATTCATGATTTACGTTGTTTTACGATGATTTACGTTGTTTTCTTTGTTTGGCGTTGTTTTTAAAACCATATTGCTGTGTTTTACGTTGTTATACATTGCTTTTACGTTGTTCTATGTTTTATGTTGTTTTACGTTGTTTTACGTTGTTTTACCTTGCTTTACGTTGTTTTACGTTGTCTCAAGATGTTGTTTAAAACAGTATTACGTTGTTCTATCATTGCTTTACGTTGTTTTATTTTGTTTTACATAGCTTTACGTTGTGTGACGTTGTTTTACTTTGTTTCGCATATATGATTTATGTTTTTCACGTCGTTTTACCTTGTTTTTCTTTGTTTCGCGTTAATGATTATCGTTTTCTACGTTGTTTTGCTTGTTTTTCTTTGTTTCGCTATAATGATTTACGTTGTTTTACTTTGTTTTTACGTTGTAGTACATTATTTTACCTTCCTTTACGTTTATTTACGCTTTCTCACGTTGTTGATTAAACAACCTCGATTATTACGTAAAACAAGCTAAAATAACATAAAAACGTCGTAAAAACAAAATAAAACAACGTAAAACAACGTAAATTATCAATGCAAAACAAAGAAAAAGTTAGTAAAACAACGTAGAGCAATGTAAAACAATATAAAACAACGTAACAACAATGTATAACAACGTAGAACAACGTAATACGGTTTTAAAAAACAACGTGAGACAACGTAAAAAAACTTAAAACAAGATAAAACAAAGTAAAACAACGTAAATCAACGTAAATCATCAATGCGAGGCGAGCAAAACAACGTAACGCAACGCAAAGCAATGTAAAATGATATAAAACAACATAAGAATAATGTATAACAATGTAGCTCAATGTAATACGGTTTTAAACATCAACGTGAGACAACGTAAAACAACGTAAAGAAGGTAAAACAACATAAAACAACAGGAAAACAAAGTAAAACAACGTGAATTAATGTAAATCATCAGTGCGAAACAAACGAAAGCAAGATAAAACAACGTAAAACAATGTAAATCATCTATGCGAAACAAAGTAAAACAACTCAACACAACGACAAGCAATGTGAAACTCTATAAAACATTGTAAAAACAACGTATAACAACGTAGAACAACGTAATATTGGTTTAAGCAACAGCGTGAGGCAACGTAAAACAACGTAAGACAAGGTAAAACAACGTAACATAGCGTAAAGTAATGTAAAACAATATAAAACAACGTAAAAACAATGTACAACAACGTAGAACAACGTAATACGGTTTTGAACAACAACGTGAGACAGTGTAAAACAACGTACAGCAAGGTAAAACAACGTGAACCAACGTCAAAACAAAGCAAAACAACGTAAAAGAACGTAAATCATCTATGCGAAACAAAGTAAAACAACGTAACACGTAAAGTAATGTAAAACAGTATAAAACAATGTAAAAACAATGTACAGCAACGTAATACTGTTTTAAACCACAACGCGAAACAAAGCAAACTACGTAAAGCATCGTCAAACATTTTAAATCGTCAATGCAAAACAAAGTAAATCAACGTAACACAACGTAAAGCAATGTAAAACAATATAAAATAACGTAAAAACAATGTATAGAAACGTAAAACAACCTAATACTCTTTTAAACAACTACGTGAGACAACGGGAAACAACGTAAATCAAGGTAAAACAACACAAAACAACGTAAAAACAAAGTAATGCAACGTACAACAACGTAATGCGAAACATACGATTAAGAAACAACCCACGTGATCAAACGATCTAGTTTCAAAGCTATGCGAATTAGAATATTTATCTACAAATTTACGCAGAACACGTGATTTAGCTACAAATCAATGCGAAATATATGATGTAGCTTCAAATGCATACCAGACAAACGAATTTAACTTCAAATTGATGCGAAACACGTGATTTAGATTCAAATTCATGCAAAACACATGATTTAGCTTCAAATTCATGCGAAACCTGAAGATTTATCTTCAAATCTATGGAAAGAAACGATTAAGCTACAAATCCATGCGAAATAAACGATTTATCTACAAATCCATACGGACCAAACGATTAGCTTCAAATGCATGCGAAATAGAAGATTTATCTTTAAATTCATCCGAATAAACGATTTAGCTTCAAATGCATACAATATAAATGATATAGGTTCAAATCCATGCGAAACAAACGATCTAGGGTCAAATCTATGCGACATAGATATCTTCGCTTCAAACTCAGGCGACATACACGATTTAGCTTCAAATCTATGCAAAATAGAAAATTTTGCTTCAAATCTATGCGAAATAAAAGATTTCTCTTCAAATTGATGCGACACAAACGATTTAGTTTCAAATTCATGCGGAACATACGATTTAGCTACAAATCCATGCGAAATAGAAGATTTAGCTTCCAATCCATGCGAATCAAAAGATTAAGATTCAATTCCACGCAAAACACACGATATAGTTTCAAATTCATGCGAAACATACGATTTAGCTTCAAATCCATGCGAAACACATGATATAGCTTAAAATCCATGCGAAATACATGATGTAGCTTCAAATGCATACCAAACAAACGGTTTAACTTCAAATTGATACGAAACACGTGATTTAGATTCACATTTAAGCGAAACACATGATTTCTCTTCAAATTCATGCAAAACACATGATTTAGCTCAAAATCCATGCCAAATGGAAGGTTTAGATTCAAATCCATGCGAAATAGACGATTTAGCTGCAAATCCAAGCGAAACAAACGATCTACCTTCAAATCTTTGCGAAATAGATGACTTGGCTTCAAATTCATGCGACACAAACGATTTAGTTTCAAATTCATGCGGAACACATGATTAGCTTCAAACCCATGAGAAATAGAAGATTTATCTTCAAATTCATGAGAAATAAACGATTTAGCTTCAAATGCATACGCGATACAAACGATATAGGTTCAAATCCATGCGAAACAAACGATTTATCCATGCGAAATAGAATATTTAGTTTCAAATCTATGCGACACAAATGATTAAGCTACAAATCCATGCGAAACAAACGATCTAGCTTCAAATCTACGAGAAATAGAAGTTTGGCGGCGGTTCAAAGTGTCGTTGTCGTGGAAAGGAGAGGGGACACGTTTCGTCCGGGGCCCGCTAGAGGACTCATCAGTAAGGCTATCCTAGCGGGCCCTTGCCTTAGACGTAGGGGTAGGACGAAGTCTCTGTGTATATATAGGAATCGAGGCTGATCGGCTACTAGCGGGAAGAGGAGCCCTCTACTGGCGGGTCTGGAGGTAGCCGCCACAGAAGACTTGGCTTCAAATTCATGCGAAACAAACGATTTAAATTCAAATTCATTTGGAACACATGATTTAGCTTAAAATCCATGCGAAGTACATGATGTAGCTTCAAATGCATACCAAACAAACGATTTAACTTCAAATTGATACGAAACACGTGATTTAGATTCAAATTTAAACGAAACACATGTATGTCAAAACGACCCCGGTTGCAATTAACTCTTTGAAGGCTGCATTTATATACTTTTGAAAGACGGCTGACGAATTACATAACCCAAACGGAACCTTTAAAAATTCATAATGACCGGTGGGAGTTACGGGGGCGGTATATTTTCTGCTATTCTCATTAATGGGAACATGAAAAAATCCATTTCTGAGATCCAACGAACTAAATACTTTCGCGCCTTCTAATAAATCCAATTGATCCTCTATCAAAGGTAGGGGATATCTATCATTTACCATTTTTTTTTTATTAAGCTGTGTGTAGCCAATACAAATTCTAGTTGTGCCATCCTTCTTCTTTACTAGTACAATTGGACTTGCGTAATCTGAACAAGACTCTCGAATTATTTCATCTTTCAACCATGACGTTATTTGTTTATCAACTTCAGATTTATCGCGGTCTCTCGTACACTGGGATCTCGTCTTGCAGTATCAAGCTCATTTTAATCCCTACTTCTTTCGTTTTAGATGGTTTATCATTTGCAACACAATCTTCTATAACATTTCTGTGTTCAGGAACCGCAACGTGTGATAAATCTACATTGTCAACTATAGCCTCGACATTGACATTAAAAATTTCCGGCAAATCTATTTATTTAATAGAAATTTCTTCTCCTTTCATACTTAGTTCTACGGAATGTAAAAATTCTGTACTGATTATTAAACTATGGGACGACAAGTATTGGGTAGAACGTGTATATTTATTGGATATGTTATCTGATTTATTGCAATAGTTGTTGAAAATTCCCCTAATGTGTGGTTGTTCTCTGCTCCGACACCACGAAATTGCAAAATCTTATTATTCAATCAAGGAGCATCAATTTTAACATAATAATCCGCTCGCATCAAATTCAGATCGCTTCCAGAATCTATTAACGCTGTCAACTTACAATTTTCGACTTGCACCTCTTTAACTCGCTTCTTTCTCGACGCTTCAGACACACTACTCACAACCCTTGCTGGCCCATTCGCACCGTTACAGCTTGACGCAACATGCCCATAGCCTTGACACTTAAAACACTTGGGTCCTCTTTCTTTCGTCGGGCAGTTTGCAGCCGTATGGTATCGGTTTCCACACAAAAAATATCGCCTTAATTCTTACCGTGCCACTTGCTGTGATTCACCTTGTGACGAGGTTCCATGGACGGTCGTCTTCTTCTTCTCCTCAGGTCGCCTGTTTTTCGTTCTTGATTTTTCCTTCATGTCTTCGTAAATTTTGAATGTTTCTTTCAACTCACGTATATTTCTAGCACCGTACAATATCGTTTTGTTTGTCTCGAAATCCTGAACTCCGTCAATAATATACTTAATAACTGTTGAGACTTCCACGTCTGCTTGCTTCGCAATCTCCAACATTTGATAAATGTATTCTTGATACGACTCGTTCGATCTTTTAATTTTACGTGACAACTCTTTATGTATCTTGTACGTATCTGCAGTTTTACCAAATTCGGACTCCAATGCTCGCTTCATCTCGACCCATTTGCGACAACATTTTTCACAGTCGACGGACAATCTCGCCGTTGCACGCAATAACCGCTTCGCATAAATAACTTTTTGTACTTCACTCCATTCACATAGCTCCGCCATGTCTTCAAACTCTTCGAGCCAACAACGAATGTTTGCTTTATCGTCTCCGCTAAATGTACGCATGGACTCCACAACATCCCTGAATGTTAACGCCTGCATCCGACGCACGCATCGTCTCACATCGCTTCCTTCTTCTTCATCTTCACTGCCATCAATATCATCTTCTTCTTCGGCATGTTCGATTTGCAACATTATGGCTGCTTTAAGCCGATCTTGTAGTTGCTTTTTACTTCCCGACGTCCTCAGCTTGCGGCTCTTCAATTCTTCCTTTAAACCGGTTAACTTCATTGTTAGAATTTCCTCTAATTTGTCAGCAGATAGGCTTGCTTGTGATACTTCGACAACGGTATCGTTTCCTTCAGACATCTTGAAAGGTTTTTCAATGCACAACACAACAACTAAAGTTCAACTCTCAACTCCTACAGTCACAATATCATTGTTATCATTCAACGCTACCTTTTCCTCAAATCCCGGCTGAGCCCTCAAAATTATGTAGAAATTGTCTAATATTTAAACAATATAGAATCTGTATCGATTAGGAAAGGACAAAACGTGGTGAAGACAGAAAATATCGCGTACCGTACCTTCAACTAGGATTACAACTACTTCACTTAATTTTACAACTTGCAACACTCCTCACTCGACGACTCTCGTACACTCTTTGTCCACTCCAAACACGCTCCTCCGACACAATGCCTGCCTTTTCTAAAAACGTGCCAATCGCATCCGCCGGCACTCCGTCGCCAAGGGATTTTTTTCATCTGACCCGGCCTTCGCCAAAGTTTCTCTTCTATTGCCTACCATAATTACAAAGACTTAAAACTACGGTCCCCTAAGCCTAACACTCCTCCTCGTCCTAAACGTACCCACTAAATTACGATACTACAATAGTATAGAATTGTATAAAATAGTACAGAATTCGTTAAAAATCATTAAAATATCTTACAGTATATATCATCATTTACCCGCTGGAGCGGGAGGCGGTCGAGTGCTTCGAGCTCCAGGCCCGGGGATTAGCGCTCGCCAGATGGCATGCGGAGCTTTGCTCCCATGCCGGCGAGCGCGTCCCTGGGGCTCTCCTGCCACACTTCACCTCGTTGCGGGAGAGGCGGTTTGGCAGGCTCTCCTACCGTGCAACGCAGGTGTTCACCGGGCATGGCTGCTTCGGTGTTTACCTGTGTCGCATCGGTCGGGAAGCGACGAAGGGGTGCCACCACTGTGGCGCGGAGGAGGACTCGGCGCAGCATACACTGGAGGTATGCCCCGCCTTTTCAGTGCTGCGCCGAGTCCTAAGAAGGGAAGTTGGTCGCGACCTCGCTCTCTCCAGCTTAGTTGGGGCCATGCTGGAGAGCCCGACAAAATGGGCGGCAGCCATAGCCTTCTGCGAACAGGTAATGTTGCAGAAGGAGGCTGCCGAGCGGGGTCGCCGAGCAGCTGAGAATAGGCGGGCGGCGGGTGTACCAGATCTCTGGTTCAATTGCCCGCCGCCCGCCAACCGAGGATGTCCTTTTAGAAGTGGGGGCGACGAAAAGTCGTCGCCCCCGACGGCCGCCGGTGCGGCCGTCATGACGAGGCGGTGTGGAGTGCGGTCCCCCGCTCCGCCGAATCAAGATGATTCATGGGGGGAGGATTAATCTCCCCCCGGGATGCGGCCAGCCACCGCTCCATCCTGGTGGCCGGCCAGGCGAGGGGGAGCCGCGGTCGTGTTCTTGAGAGTTCCCGTGGCTCCCCCGCTAATCGCCAGCGCCCTAGGCCTCCGTGGGGGTTTTAGCGGGTCGAACCCCGCACTACCCCCGCCCCGCCCTTCGGGCGGGACGGGGGTGTCTGACCAGCAGATTTCCCCCACGATAAATAAAAAAAAAAAAAAGTATATATCATCATTTTCTTCATTTATTTTGACAATTATTCAAAACTATTTTCTACATTTATTTTGTAAATTGTGCAAAATTATTTTCTCCATTTTTTTCGACAATTGTAGAAAACTATTTTCGTCATTTATTTTAGAAATTATGTACAGAAATGTTCCCCATCTATTTGGGAACTTATTTACAGGTATATTCGAAAACAAGTTTCGAATGCTTTAAAAACTTAATTGCCTGATGAAAATTTGTTTTATGAAATTTTATACTTGATTGAAACCGGAGAAAGATTGGACACGTTTGTTTCATTGGAAGATTGATAGCGTCGACAGCACGGGAAAAGCGCAAGCATCAAGCTGTAACGGTTGCATAATTACCGTTACGTCGAATAATTATTTTAATGAGCTGAAGTGTAGCAAATTAGTTTCAAACACGTTTCGAGCGCACCGGCGCCTCTGTTACTACCCTCCTCCGTCCGTGTGTCCGCAATAACGAAATTTTCTCGAGGCTTTTAAATGCTGTGTACTTGCTGCAGAATAAAAGCCTAATTAATTACCATCCACTGGAATGCCGCGTGCTCTCTGTGATTTAATTCGAGTCTCAAAAACGAAGAAAATTATTTCGATAAAAATTATTTCGATAAAATTGAAAGAATTCCTTTAGAAACAGCACTTAACAGACGACATCTTTTTTTTAATGTATTAGAAATCTCGGTTTTCAAACTTATTTAGTAATAGGATTTTAAAAAAATATAATAACTATCGAAGACAGAAATAATTGTTAAATATGCACCTAGAAAAATTCATCCAAATAATCTTCTAATACGTCCAGAAACTATTTCTGATACTTCTGCAATTAAATAAAATGGAATTTGACTGAATTCGATTGATATACTGGTAATTAATGTTGAACAAATAGGTGAAGCTACTTTAAATATAAATTTCATCGATTTTCGATAATTTAAGAATTTTAGAAATAAATTTTTCTACTGATGTTATTAAATTAATAATAATTTTAATCAAAATTCTAAGTATGTAAATATGGAAAAATTGATCACAACATTTAAATGCAATATTAACATTATTATCGATATAAATAAGTAATAACCAAAACTAAGAAATTATTTATTTGATAATTTAATTAGATATATAGAATGTTGCAGATTAACAATATTAGAAACAATATTAACAGTATTATAAACATGAATAAATACAAATTCAAGCTACGAGATCTTTTATTACTGAGGACAATATTAACACTATTGCAGATATGGACAAATATCGATTGAAAATAGAAACTTCTGTGGCGGCTACCTCCAGACCCGCCAGCAGAGGGCTCTTCTTCCCGCTAGTAACCAAGCCGCCTCGATCCCTATATATACAGAGACTTCGTCCTACCCCCACGTCTAAGGCAAGGGCACGCTAGGATAGCCTTACTGATGAGTCCTCTAGCGGGCCCCGGACGAAACGTCTCCCCTCTCCTTTTCTCGACCAAACACACACAACGACCGTCGCCAAACTTCTTTATTAAATAATTTAATCATATCGCTAAAATGTCGCAAGTTAATAAATATTATAAATAACATCACATTATTATACATATTTTTAGCACACGTACTGCCGAATCAGCTACGACATTGTTACAAATATAAATAAGTAAAAATGAAAACTAGACAATTCTTTATTAAACAATTAAATCAAGTGTCTACAACGTTGCAAATTAATTTGCTATTCAGCTGACGAGCTAAATGAACCAATTCGTAGGAAACGCGTCAGAAGATCGTTCCTGGATCAACGATTCCAAGAAAATTAAGTTTCAAACGAAAATGTCCGATGGATGCCGCGATCGAGCGCGGGAAATTCAAAAGCTGCCGGCGATGAGAATCGAATTCAAACCACTGGCAGAGAGCAGTTTACATATTTAATGGCGTGTGATTAAAGAAACCGCGCACAGTGAAAATAAATGCGTAAAGCTTCCGGAAACTCGACGGTTCCCGTGGGATGGCGGCTGATTAGGCGAACAGCGTTGCTTGGCACTGCGTCGGAACTCTCGTACAACGTAATGGCGGTTAATATCTCTATCGATTGGAATTGAAAACGGCGAAATTCCTGATATCCGAGATCGCCGACGAGCATTTGTATAAATTCGTTATTAAAATGAAAATACTCCGGGCCGCCGTTTCGGTTTTACGTTCTCGCTCCGCCATGACCGGGAAGGTTCAAAGGATGATATTTCAGCTGCGCGAGAAATGAACTCGCGAGCTGCGGTCTCCGTTGCATTTTTTCGACCAACTGCAAAATTTTTTTTTGAAATTTTTGACGGCAAGAGTTATGTATATACACAAAAAATTGTGTAACAATATGATTATATACAAATTATGTTTCGTTGTTAAAATATTTTATATTTTTTAAAAAGTCCGAAAAGGGGATTGCGACAGGTTGCATGAATACAAAGAAAGAAAAACATTTTTTTTTATTGTGTAAAAAACAAAAGACCGAGTAAGTAATACATAGTTACTATAAGCTCTACATTACATATTTATGTATGGTATTTAATTATAATATAAAATCCGAACCAAAAATGTCATGCTTCAAATATGATAATTTTGTCATGTTCAACTTATTATTATACGATTATAATATTGTTGCGAAGTACACAATTTCTCTCGCGTCGCGGCATTTTATTTACAATAAAGGATATTAACTATAACACAATTCGATACAATAACAATTCAGGTCTTTTAGAAGTAGGATGTTGAGTTGTCCTTTCAGAATCCTTGTCGTAGACAGCGAGCGGTGCCATGGCGAACAACGCTGTCATTGTTTTTGCTCTTCTATATAAGCACGTTCGTTAATAGAACGATCTTCCATTTAATGGGCAAAAATGTCGGATTACGGAAGCAGGTGAAGTCGTATTTTTAAGTTAAAAAGCAAACCGGTCGCCGAAGCGCGCACAAAGTTTTTGTAATCTCGTTGTTCTTCCAGCGAGAGCGAGGGGGGGGGGAGACTTAACGCCGTGCTTTCTTTCGATCTTGATCCTGATTTATCTGAACTTTGACGCTCCCATTTGTCCTTCTTTACGCCGCCAACACGCGGTTCCGGCTTCTTAAGCCGGTGGTCGCATTTCCGGCGTTGTCGTCCACGGTTACCATGTCGTGCGATCGATCTTCATTCAGCTGCAGTTGGTCAGGGGCTTCGGTAATTAATTCGCTGAATCTGGTCGCTACTTGCTTCCATTTCAGCAGGTCAGCTGGCTGCAATGGTAGACGATCGATCAATCCCCGGGAAAATCTATGTAATTTAGACCACGATTTGTTCTCCTTCGATTCGAGGAATCAGTCTTGCGAGCCCGTTAAATCGTGAGCGTTTCTACAACCCGACAAAGTATAATCCTCCCGGTCTCGAATATTAATTAACAAGAGCCCGGACTGATCGAATTCGGCAGCGATAAATAAAAATAGAATCTGCCCGACCTACATCCGTTCATTAACTTGCCCCGGAGAGCAACGCTCTGGGCCAGATGACATCAGCGAAAGAAATAGATCTGTTTCGAACAGTTTTGGTATGAAATCCCGAGATTTCCATTCGGATTTCACCGTTGGGCAATTTTTGTCTTTGGCTCTTTAACGACAAGAGGAAATTCAGTAGGAAATTCGTTAGGAATTTTACTAGAAAAAATAACTTGGTTGTATTTTACGTACAAATATCTAACAATTTTAATATGTTTTAGAATCTTCGGTATTAAGTACACCAGAAAATTGACTAGGAATATCACTAGAAAAAATTATTTGTTATGTTCAGATTTATGTATTTTATGTATAATTTTCCATCGATGTTTCCGTATTTTTTAAATTTTCGATATAAAGTTCTGTAGAAAAATCATGAGAAACTAACTAGGAGATATACTAAGAAATTTACTACATATGATTACTAGGTCTATTAAGATTTATGTATTTTATGTATAAATTTCCATCAATGCTTAATCAGTTGAAAATCTTTGACGGATGATTTTTCTAGAAACTTCACTGGGAAAGTCACTAGAAAACTCGCTAGTAAATTCGCTAAGAAAAATTACATTTTTATACAGATTTTTATATGTAATTTTTATATTTAAATGTCCATTAATGTCGATAAATTTTAAAATCGTAATAATACTGACGCGATAAATGTTTTTATATAATAGTAATATCTTGAATATTAGTAATTGTATGCAAGAGAACATTTGTGTATGTTTTATGCAAATTTCAGCTGAATGCTTACACATGTTATTAGACCAACTGGACTAATTCACTAACTGGACAATTCACTAAAAGGTACCGATCGAAAAGATATAGCGATGTTTTTGGAACCTCGTGTAGCACCTAGTCTGGAGTGATTAATGGATTCAGGTTGGTTACCTCGCTAGCGGACGACGAAAATAAGAAATTCCATTAACACTTAACCTGAATCGACCAAGCAGGGCTCCTGGGTTAAAAGAACAGATTCTTATAAAAAAGAGGATCCAGTAAAAGGGTTTCTTACTGGCTTAATTTAAAATGGCCTCTAGAAAGTCATACTGATAATAATAGAAGAATCTTCTGCAGTACCAAGACTGGAGTGATTAATGATGTTATACATAACCTAAACTCATTCACTAGAAATTTAGAAATAACAAAGACATTATTTATAGAAGAAGGCTATATACAAACTAAGATTTGTACATCTCACTAGAAGGAAAAGGTCACTAGAATGTGAGTAGAATAATCCTAATTCTAACCTAAACTCATTCAATAAAAATTTAGAAATAACGAAGAAATTATTTATAGAAGAGAGTTATATACTAAAGAACTAGATACAAATTAAGGTTTGTATATCTTACTAGAAGATAAAGGCCATTAGAAACTTAGCAGAAAGTCATATCATAGTAAATATTTGGAACCCTACAGGCATGCCAAAATTAAACTATTGAAGCCCTAGGAGAAGCAGTGTAAAATTAAAGAATAACACAATCTGAAAATTTAGCTCAACCCCATCTGGGGGTAAGATAATTTCGAAGCAACGTGTAACCTCCGTGGCCGTATTTCTGGGATTCTACGTCATCTGCTAGTTAAGTGAGTCAAAACTCAAATATTAAAGCCGTAGGGGGCTATTATAATGTGCTAGAATTAGGAAATAGCCCGAACAGAGTCGGTGGTATCGCGATCCAAATATTAAATCCTTAGTGGGACTATTGTATCGCAGAATTAGAGGATTCCGCAAGTGCAGAATTTACATGAAAAGGAAGATGATATAAAGCAATCTTTAACCTTTATGGTTATATTTCTGGGATTCTACCTCGTTCGCTGGTCAGGTACCATACCCCAAATGTTAAGCCCTTGGGGAGACCATTATATCATAGAAGTAGAGTATTCCACAAGTGCAGAATTTATACTAAAAGGAAGATAATTTAAAGCAACCTTTAACCTTTACGGTTATATTTCTGGGATTCTAGATCGTTTGTGCTAGAGAGGGCTATTAAACCTGAAATATTAAATTCCCAGGGACGATATTATATCATAGAATTATTTATAGCTCAAATCGGGAGAAAATGATTTAAAGCAATCTAATCTGGATTCATAAATATAGGGAACAAAACTCTAATGTGGTAATGCAGTATCAATGGTACCAATATACGCACTGCCAAATTCTAGGATGTTAAAACCTAGAGTAATAAAATTTAGGATGACAAAGTCTATGCCCCTTAAAGCTAGTGTACCGACGCATTGAAACTAAGATCTAGGGGTGTTAAAGCTTAAGCTAGTATTCTAGAGTATTCTTTGGAAGTATATGTTTTCCTGGGGATTCACAAAAGAGAGACCCAAAATGTGGGATGTCACCTCATCTAAGGCCCCTAAATCTGGGATGCTACCATCTAGGGTCCCTAAAACTGGAATGTCACTATCCAGGATCCCTAAAAATGAGATGTTACCGTCTAGGATGCTTAAAAACTGGGATGATATCGTCTAGGGTCTTTAAAACTGAGCTACCACCATCTACGGCCCCTAAATCTATGTTACTATGATGCAATGTTCAACAATCTATGTTACTATAATCTAGTGTTCCAAAATCTATGTTGCTATGATCTACTGTTCCATAATCTATGTTACTATGATCTAGTGCTCCAAAATCTATGTTGCTATAATCTAGTGTTCTGTAATCCATGTTACTATGATCTAGTATTCCAAAATCTATGTTACTATGATCCAGTGTTCCAAAATATATGTAACTATAGTCTAGTGTTCTGTAATCCATGTTACTATGATCAAGTATTCCAAAATCTATGTTAGTATGATTCAGTGTTCCAAAATCTATGTTACTATAATCAAGTGTTCCAAAAATGTTGCTATGATCTAGTGTTCCGTAATCTATGTTATTATGATCTAGTGTTCCAAAATCTATGTTGCTATGATCTAGTGTTCCGTAATCTATGTTACCATGATCTAGTGCTCCTAAATCTATGTTATTATGATCTAGTATTCTGTAATCCATGTTACTATGATCCAGTGTTCCAAAATCTATGTTACCATGATTTAGGCTCCCTAAATCAACGTTACTGTGGTCTAGTGTCCCAGAATCTATCACACCGTGATCTGCAACATCAAAACCTGCGATTGTGAAGTCTGAGGTACCAAAATCCATCATTCTTAAACAACGTGGCGCGAAAACGATCTATTCGCGCACAGGATTAGTCCAGGATTGAAGAGTGAGACAGTCGGGGGGAATTTCGGGTTGTGTCAAAGGCAGATAGTCGGATAGGGGAACGTTTAAGCTTCGCGGTCATAGAACAGGAATGGGTGAGGTTAAGTCCCGGGGCTTACCGTTAAAGTGAAAAAGACAGAGCAGCGCTATCGGAAGCAGCGAACCGCGTAGTTCCGATCTCTCGGTCGGGGATGTCTTGGTAAATCAAGAAGCTTGCCCAGCAGCTCTCCGTGACGGCCGCCGACGTCCTGCCGTATTAAGCCCAGGGCGTCCCTCACAATCACATCGGCGGTCACCCCCGGATTGACAGCTGGTCGATGCGAAATTACCATTTAATCACCGCTCTTACGATTCTTGGCCCCCCGCCGGTAGTTATAGTCGTGCGGGGACGGATGGCGTCGGATTTATGGTAACCATTGGCCTGCGCTGCGTGCGCTACTTTCCTAGTTGATCGTGCTAAACGCTATTGAGGTTAGGTTAGTGGAACTTATCCGTTGTCGATGGTGATGATGTTCCGAGCTAATAAGGGGAACTTTGACTTTGGAACGACTCGATATACAATTGCGACCGTTAGTGCAACATGGCGGATGGTTGGGTTATGGTGCCAATGTCTAGTTATTTTTTGGTGATTTAACTAGTAGCGTTAGTTTTTGATTGTTCTGTTTAGAACGTTTTTGTAAATGCCTGTAGAAAATTGTATTTATGCAATTGTTTCGATGTAACATTGTTCTTTGAAATTGTTATTGCTATAGAATTGTTTGAAAAGCTGTTAAAGAACGCTTTGGAGGTTAGGTGTGTGACACTTGTCCGTTCTTGATGATTTTGTAAGTCAATAAGGGAAATTTGACTTTGGAACTATTCGATATTCAGTTTTCTGACGACTGCTGACTCAATTGGGACCGTTTGTGCAACATGGCGGACAGTTAGGTTATGGTGCCAATGTCTAGTTATTTTTTGGAGATTTAATTAGTAGTGTTTCAATATGGAATTATTTTTTAACTTTGTTGTTGCTGTAGGATTATTTAAACAATGGTTAAAGTGGAGAACTTTCTACATGAAAATAAGAAATGCTGAAATATTATTGCTTAAAGCGATTTTTCAAATAAAATTGTTTTGTAGGCAGAAATGAAATGTAAAATCTGAAAAACTTGGTTTTTGTTCGATTTAAAGGGTGCAATTTTTTCTGAGCAGATATAATGTAGGAGAATTTGCAAAAAAACAATCGAAAGGAAGGTACACCATGCGTCGAATTGGAAATTATTGGGTCTCAGCGTTCATTGATTCGAGTTTATAAATGACAAAAACGAGGAAATGCTACTTTATTTATGGAAGTCGATATTTATATTGCAGATAGGGACAGGCAGCGTAAAACGATTAATTAGCTGCGACGGAAATTGATGACTTACGTTAACAAATAACGGTACAAATGTGCGAAAGTTTCTGTGAACGACTGCTGTTCGTTTACTTTCCTCGACCAGTGCTATCAACAAATTAAAAAACCAAATTCCCAATCCTGTCCAGTTCGAGGACTGGATGCTTTCGTGATGAATATGGAGTGCCAGAAATAAGTAAATTGACAAATTAGTAAATTAAGAAGTTGAATGAACAAAATCAGGAATGATGAAATAAATAAATTAGGAAGTCAAAGATATGTGAAATAAGGGAGATAGGACATGACAGAATAAACGAAATAAGAGATGGCAAAATAAATAAATAAATGAAGAGAAACAAGAAATTGGTGGAAACCAGAATGAACAATTGAAGAAACACATAAATTAACAAATTACAAGCATTGAATAAACAAAGTCTGGAATGAGGATACAAAACAATTCAGAAATTGATGAAATGATGAATTAAATAAATTAAGAAATAATGGCAAAAAAAATTAAATGATTCACAAACTGACGAAAACAAAAATTAACCTATTAAGAAATGAAAAACTGGAGAAACGACGTGATAAATGAAGCAACGAAGAAACAAACAAATTAAGGAATACGGAAATTAACTGAAATTACTATAATACTTTCTGAAGCAACATTGAGAATGGCGTTTGAAAAATGTCGCAAAATCGATCTCGGGTGCGTGAATTTGATTCAAAAGTACCAATGCAGCGTCGGACCCTATTTTAATTACTCTTCGTTAGCATGGAGCTTGCAAGGATTTTTTCCAAAAGCGGTGCGCATCAAAGAACACGTCGAAGTACGAAAATGAAATTTTACAAACTGTCTGACACAGCGTGACCCCTTTTAATTATCGGGCACCGTTTCGAATCAACGATTGAGCAACATGGCGGAATTATTGCTTAACTCAGCGTTCGTCGTTTACTTGTTCATTTCATCAGCGTGCGCGTGCAATCGAAAAGAATGCGTTGTTATCCTCGCGAACGACCGAATTAAAAACACGTTAACACTTTTCCGGCAACCTCGCGTTGTTCCGCGTTCCCGTCAACTTTGATTCGCCATTCAGTTAAATGCGCAGACTTGCAGCAATGAATTTCTTTAGTCGTTGCGAATTCATTCGATTCAAATCTTGTTAAACAAAATATAAAAACGAAGATTTGTATATGTCTTTATATATTTATATTATATATTTTATATTTTATACTTTTTTATATTATATATTTTATATTTTATACTTTTTTATATTATATATTTTATATTTTATACTTTTTTATATTATATATTTTATATTTTATACGTTTTTATATTATACATTTCATATTTTATACTTTTTTATATTATACGCTTTGATAATAAACGCAGGCCATTTTCTATCGAATCGAATTTCTATCAAAAGGTGAAAAATTCATTTCGACAAAGTGAAATGTTGCAGAAGAAAATTAGGGGAGGGGTGCATATATTATTTAAATTATGCATATTGACTGTGTGTGTATTGACTGTATTTTATTATACTTTATAATAATATTATCGATAAGAATTCTCGAAACATTTTTCTCAAAAATATATGTACATATACGATTTAACAAATGCAATAAAATTAATATTTTTCCTTAAACATGTATTTGCAACCAGTGCAAGTGAAATAATGTGTACGCGTGTACATACAGGGTGCTCCATATAAAAGAAACCTTAAACTTATCTCCTTCATTCTATTTTTTTACCATAATAGTATGACCATTAAAGCATCTTTAGTTATATTGTTTTTCATTAGCATGAAGCGTATATTGGATAAAATTTAATGTTCCAGAAATATTTCTTACATGGCAGCTAGGAAGGTTAATAGAATGGTCTGTTTTAGGTGCGACAATAATAATATTATTCTTGTGAATAATGAACTACATTCTTCTGAGAAATATATGTGAAATTATTAAGAATAATATTGTTAGTATTAGCAATATTGGAATATAGAAATAAAGAAATAGAAACAAATACTAAAAATTGCTAATTAGAAAATGAAATTGAAAGTAACAAATAGGACAAAAAATACCGTAATTAGCATAATATTATGAAAAATAACTTATACGTGCCATTAAAATTAATAATATTAGAAAATGAAAATACCAAATGGAAACTAGACATAAATATTGCCTATTAAAAAATAAAAATGAACGTAGCAAGTGGTAAACAAAAATATAAATTGCTACCTAGAAAATAGAAATGAAAAATATCAAATGATAATTAAAACAAAAGATTGTCAATTTGAAAGTAAAAATAAAAGTATGAAGCAGTAAATAAAATAAGAACAAAATAAAAAGTGACTAATTAGAAAATAAAAATGAAAGTAATAACTAGAAGCTGAAATGAAAAATTGCTGAACAGAGTATAAAAATCGAAACTAATAGTAAATACCAAATTGAAAAATTACCAAATGAAAAAATAAAAATTGGAATAACAAATACAACATAATATACAAAACTGTCTACCAGAAAATAGAAATGAAAGTTCTGAGTAAAAACTGAAATTAAAAATTGCCAAATAGATTATAGAAATTAAAACTCCGAGTGGAAGCTTACATAAAAAATTGCCAAACAGATAGCAGAAATTGAAATGCCAAATATTATAGAAAATGAAAGTAAAAATTGTCAATTAGAAAATATAAAAATGAAAGTACTGATTTGGAAACTGAAATTAAAAATTGTCAAATAGAATACAGACATTAAAACATCTAGTGGAATCTAACATGAAAAATTGCCAAATAGATACTACAAATTAAAATATCAAATAAGAAATAAAAGTAAAAATTGCCAATTAAAAAATAAAAATGGAAGTACTGGTGCGTGTGTGTGTAGAAACGGAAATTAAATATTGCCAAATAAAATATAAAAATGGAAACTGATAAATTACAGTAACACGAACTGAAATGAAAAAATGCCGAATGGAAAATAGAAATAAAAACTTTCGTTAGTATTTGCACAAAGTAGAGAACTGATTCTGAGAATTGTCAACTAAAAAATATAAATGAGAGCACCAAAGGTGAACAGAGAATATGACTCAAGATATGAAACGAAATAACAATTGCCAATTAGGGAGGAAAATTGAAAGTAGAGAAGGTAGGAAATAAAAATGGTGGACTTAGCATAAAATAATAATCTGTCTGTTCTGACCCACAACTTTTTTGCTATTTCATTAACATTGGATAGCGAAATCTAAACTTGTATTTTAAAAAATTGGAGTTTGAATAGTTTTCTAATTGTGGTTTAAGATGGAGACCTAACTTCCGGTTACTTTAGAATTTACCAAATCTAGCTTAAACCCTAGAAAACGCCATTTATATTTTCTAGTCGGATCTTCCTTCGGATACTTAATTTTGAAAATAAATTACAAAAGGACTGTGGAAAATGCCTCCCTCTCTTTAAGAATTATTTAAACATGTTTAAATGTTCGTAATATTGTAAAACAGTGTATCGTCGTAATCAGGAGAATTTGTAGAATTATTCTACGCAAATATCATGCGTGTGGCATTCACGGTTAAAGAAAAATGAAAAATTTTCAATTAAGAAGCTAAAAGAAGTTGTAGTCGACAGTTTGACGTTTCGTTTTAAAATGAATTTTTATAATCTAAAACAAATTTTAGATTATAATGATTTCTAAATTTGTGGTAAAATCGTAAAAATCGTTACGTACGCTCCTTGAGGAAGATTATGGTCTCCCTGACCGACTGCAGCGATTTCTTCGATATTATATCGTCGTCTGCGTCCTGTCTGCCAAGAAACATATCAGAAACTGAATTTCACAAAATTACAAAATTTTTTGATTTTTGATAGCCAAACATTACAATGACCTTTGAAAAAATATGTGTAAATATGCACAAAATAGCGATGATCTTCAATACTTGGAAGAAAATGATCTCGAAAGAAAAGAAGAACATCAATCGTAATATTCTTAGCTCTGAACTAAAGAAAGTTGGCACATATTTTTGATATCAGCAAAAATACGAAAATATTTTATTATACAGGGTAAAATAAAATAAACTAACTAAAATAACGAAATATTTAATTTCTCACTGATTTTAACCAAATAAATCGTACAACAATAAACCTAAATACATTTGACGATTTCTTTGAGTTTTATTAATTAGTCTATTTGGACATAAATACAAGTGATATTTGTTAGAATTTTATAAAATAACAAGAAATCCAGTAAAATCGAATGTAGTACTTCAGAACAGTCAATAATTTCATTCAACCGATCACAATAAATTTCATCGGGGAGCACATAATTATAAAATTCCAATGAAACTAATACAATAAATTTCATTAAAGTCCGCGTGTCCGCGATCAAATGAGGAACCCGGCGGAAGCTGAGAACCGGGTAGATCCGTGGCCATAAATAACGCAAAATAATATTCAGCCGGGTTAATTAAAAATAATATTTCATTGTGGACGCGGTGCGCGGCGCGGATCTCCATTATCCTCCGCCATTTTTAAAAACGCGATAGGACCGACCGACTCGTTTCCATTCCGAATTCCGTCAGGTAGTTTATTAAAAAGAAAAAATGAAACGCATAAAACAACGGAAAGAAATCAAAGCGTTCGGGCTAAGAAAAAACAATCAAGAGCGTGTTCGTGTCACGTTCGCTTTAACTGATTCATGCTAGCGATAATTAAACGCAAGCTCGGCCGCGTCGGCCGACTTGTTAGTCCCGAGATAATTATTGTTCGGCAGGCAATTATAATTCTTACTTTACTGTGTTGCCGGGCGTGTGATCGCCGATCTTAATGATCCTAATTGCACCTATAACCTTTCGCAGCGCGTTGATTTTGTAATTAAATCCGCGCAGATCGACGAGCTAGTCGCGAGCCATTTTTATCCGCTGATAAAACCGGAATACATTTATGAAATGTTACAGAATTATTTCTTCATTTATGAGGTTCTTGAGAATTAATTTATGAGAATTCGTGGATCGTATCGAGCAAAAATTTTAATAAAATAAATGATAGTACGTAATATGTAGTAAGAAGATTATGTTAGCAAACAAACTAATTTATTCAATAGATTTTAAACACTTTTAGATCAGTCTTCCATTTTAAACAATTTTAAATTAGCCTTTGATCACAAACAATATTAAATCAGTTTTCCATTTTAAGGAATTTTAAATTAGCCTTTGATCATAAACAATTTTAAGTCAGTCTGCGATTTTAGACAATTTTAAATCAGTCTTCAATTTTAAACGATTTTACACATTTTGTAGTCAAACCGTTAACTGTGGCGCAGGTAATAAGACTGGGGAAAAAGTGGGTAATTGGGTAATTGGTGTTGTGCAGAAGGTAAGGGGAATACGTGACGGTGAGAGAATTTTGGCGACCAGATGTAGGCAGCGTTGAAGGAAATATTACAGGCAGGAAATAACGGCTTTTCGGTATAATTAGATACTATTATTACGGTCGCTTATTTGTTTGTGGAAAGACGCTTGCAGTACAGATAGAGTCGTTTGGTAATTTTCGGAATCTATTGTATGGTAGGGACGGTGTTGGATCGAGCGGTCGAGCCACGTATGCTTTATTACTTTAGATAGCTTCTATATACTTTTAACGCGGAACAACAAGTCTTAGTGGGCATGAGGCGAAAAAAGATAGAATTACAATTGGATTATGTGCAAATGCGTTAGGCACACATAAGATTATGCCTATTGTAATTTATAAATATAAAAACCTAAGAGCTTTGAAACATGTACTTTCATTACCTTACAGGCAGGAAATAACGGCTTTTCGGATAATTAGATACTATTGTTAATTTTACTATTGGTAATTTTCGGAATCTATTGTATGCTTATGCCCCGACGGTGTTGGGTCGAGCGGTCGAGCCGCGTATGCTTTATTAAATAATAGATAGCTTCTATAATACTTTTAACGCGGAACAATTGCAGTTTCTAAGTTGATGGTTTTTTCGAGCCGTCTTCTTTCCGGCAATAAAGTCATTTCTGCATTTTCGAGTAATGCACGCCTCATCGGCAGCATTTTTTATAATAGGGTCATTAGCACGCACCGCTTCGGTCGCCCGTCCAGGGTTTCTTGCTACCTGCGGCACTGCGTGCTACGTCACTTTTACATCCCCTTTCATCGCGTCACTGGTCAATCAATTTCTATTCTTCGTTTCTTGTGTCATTGTGTCATTGAACAAAAAGTCTTAGTGGACATGGGGCGAAGAAAGATAGAATTACAATTGGCTTATGTGCAAATGCGTTAGGCACACATAGGATTATGCCTATTGTAATTTATAAATATAAAAACCTAAGAGCTTTGAAACATGTACTTTCATTACCTGTAATTTTTAAATCGCAGTCAAATGCACGGATGAGTAGAACGTTATTTTCAGATTGATTTGAAAACCATTTCGAACCATCAGTAAAACAATATCAGGAGGAAAACAAATATCGGAGAAAGTAAAATGATGTTAAATGATTGCGAAGCCTACAAAATTTCGCTACAAGAAGAGGAACATTTTAAAATTATATATTTACCACCTAATACAGCATTTGTTCTGGAACCAATGGATCAAGGGATCATAGGAAAAACAAAAAGAATTTTCCGGCACAAGCTTTTGCAAATTGTTTTAACATATGATCAGGGAATAAATGAATTTTATGACGATTACACATTAAAAACCTGTATTGACATTTTATCGGATTCGTGGTTCAAAGTTACAACAAAGAACATAAAAAATGCATGGAATAAACTGCTACATAATAGTAATCCTGCTGGCCCTCCAATTCAATCACACATGGGAGAGTTTGAACCTGATTGGCCAGAGATAATGAGTGCAATTACAGGAGAGCAATGCACCCTGATACATGCCACACAATTTTTATTAGACTGTGAGGAGGAAGAAAGAAGGAACGAAAACGAAAATACAGAACTGCAAAATGAACCAAACAACCACAATAAATTACATGCGGCCCTTAAGTTATTGACATCTTACAGTAAACATCATACGTATTCATATACAATGGTAAAAATTTGCAGCCAATTTGAATATGAATTATTTACAAATTAATGTTTTTTTTTACATTATTTGTTATGAGAAAATAGAGGAAAAACACCACCTTGTTATAACGACGTATTTTATTTATTACGTAATTTGCTAAAATAAAATGAATTACAGATTAATTATCAAGTAAATAAATGTTGTTCAGTCTCATTGCAAGGCTGGAAATCTGTTTCGGTTTCTTTCCGTATCCAGGAAGAAGATCCGAAAGAACGAAATTATTTTATTGTGAAAAGGTGAAAGTTTTAGTATTTAAGGTGTACCCGGTGACTATGCGACGCATCCCGATTGCCATAGCCAGGGTGGTACCAGCGATCGCGAACTCTCTGACCACCCTTCGTACCTGCGAAAACTGTGACAGCAGCGCACTAATTTGTATCTGATCGATTGTACCAAACCATCGGAAAATATCATTTAAGGCTACAAATTTGAATCTTTTGGGAGAATCAAATAAACATCATTGCCTAAACTTTTCACCATCGCACACCACGTGCATCTTGGCAGCGCATTACGCACAACGTCTATCGTCTTTGATTCTATTGGCAACACAAATATCTGTCCAAACTATATCACGTTTGGTCTCATTTGAATCAGAAATCCATCAGCAATATGTTAAAAAAAAATCAGTATTAAAATGTTAAAATTAAAAAAAATCTATGTCATTGTATTATGAGTTGTCTTCCGGGAATTCGAGTCAAAGGAGCCGGGGCGCGTGCCGCAGCACACGTGTTCACCGACTCGCATAGCGAGAAAATCGATAAATTACAGGGTCGCGCAATATCTCGGTGTCAGAAGTGGCATACTTAAGTCGCGCCAGGAAGAGAGACACTACTATACATGTATATACGGTCTAAGGACGTAACGCCCACGCGACACAATCTCTCAATAAGAGCGCGGTCCCTAGATCGAGACGTTCGATCTCAATCCATAAAACCGCGGTGCCACCAGTCTGGCTCATAATGCGTCACGGCTGTCTGGCCTCGGAAAGCGACGGAGAGGCTCTTCGGAATCGAGCAGATAGCACCGTAGGACCGCTGTCAGCCGGCAAAGACCGAGCACCCGGCGATCTATCATCCGCGATCCTCTCCCGGGAACGATTGTTAAAGAGTTTCGAATGGCGGCCGGCCATTTGCGATCGATGGCCCATCCACGCGCGAGCGCGATATCGGTTTTTCCACCTAGAATTAGTATCTGGCTACGTTCAACCCCCCGTTTGACTCGGCAGCCGTTCCTCCCCGCCCCTCTCCATAAGAGACGAGAAGAATCCCGGGGGTTATAGGAAGAGGATTCTCGAGGTTCGAATCTCCTGATGATCGGTCAGCTTAGCTTTTTACGGGGGCCGTATGAAAAATCTATCAGGGTTAAAGCGTCGCTTATGCACACCGGCGCGGCTTTATCGGATGGATTCTCCTGTGAGGAACCGTTTCCGAGCGGCGCGCTGCTTTGAAAAATTCAGCCGCGTACCGGGCACTAATAGAGGACTTTTTGCAAGTTGATGAGCCATCCGAACCGGGCGCGCCCGTTAATTATTTTATGACGCGTCGTCCACGGGATTCGCGGCGATGCTGGGGGAGGACTTAGGCTGTCTTCCCACTTGGAACAGTTTTATAACCAATTTCAATCGACCGATTTCAATGAAATTTTCAGCGTGTACAGGGTGTTCCACGTAACCGTTGCCACGATTTTTTCCAGCATCTCCGGCGGTCTAACAAATAAACGTTTCGAACAAATGTTACTCGGTTTTTAGCCGGCTACGGATTGCGATATAAAAAGCTTCAGAAAGAAATAATTTACGTGAAGAAATCAAGGTCACTTTCATTTTTTTTTAAGTTGCACAAGACGAATTCGATGACCTGTTATACCACGACCTTCGGATGACCTTGACGTAACACAGTTTTCAATGACAACATATCACTTCGTTGATCGCATTTTTTGTGCGTCAAGGTTGTCCGTAGGATATGGTGTAACATATCGTTGGATTCGTCTAGGCACAAGCTACAATGATATGAAGTAAAAAATATAAGATGCAATTTAAGAAAATGAAGATGACCTTAATTTTTTGGAATAAAACACTTATTTCTGAAACTTTTTATACCGCATTATTCCGACTATTTTTTATTCATATTAACATTAGATTTACGGAACCCGTTAAAATGGCGTGTCACCAATTTTTTAATTTACAATTACGGCAAATGTTTCAACAACACTTGTTGAGAATCAGAATAAACGTCTTATTGTTACTTTTATAAACTCATTTAAAACAGCTGTTTTTTGTCTAGAAATCTAGTATTAAATAAATATTCCAAAATGTATAATCTTATCTACAAACATCAATTCATCGAACAGTAGTATAAATATTCAACAATAACATTTTTAATCGTCGTAAAATCGATGATAATATTATACCCTCTGAAAAGCGTTCCGTAATAGGTACAGTAAATTCTCCCTAATTGATGCTCAGCTTAGAAACAAAAATAGACAATTTGGGAAGAAGAGATACAATTATTCGAGCTTTGCGGCTCGTTTTTATAGTTAACGATCGTCACCAACTATAAAAGCGAGCCTCAAGGCCACGAAAGCATTCTTTTTGGAAGAAAATTGCTGCTATATTTTTAGACATAATCATTTCAAATTTATATTTATTTATATGTAAAAAGAAATTTGTATTCTAAAGATTTCTATTGAATTTTCAATGAAATAATCATCAATTATTAATGAATTGAAAATGAAATAAAAATTGAGACCATCTTCAACGAAAAATTTTAATTGTGACCAACGATGCCCTAAAATATTGGTAGCGGTACGGTAAATTTTGTTGGCGCCTCGGAGTCGCCATTCGAGTGCAAAGGGTTAGGTTTTAAAATCAATCGTACGTCAGCGGTGTCTGGCATTCTTCGAGCGTCATTTAAAAATGTTTATTGCTCCATGATATAGTAAAAAAATATACGGTTACGATCGCGAGAGTCTACAGAATCGTTCTACGAAAAATTCGTGCCTCTAGCGTCACAAGTTACACCGGGAAAAATTCTCAAACGCGATAATTTGTCTGCTGAAAAAGAAACTCATCTCCCAGCAATTCGAGTTTCAAACTGAAATCTTCGAAGAACCGACAAAGAGATCGAGAAAAGATCGTCTCGCGATGTGTAAATGAGATCGGAATTTACGAGATAAAATTCATCGTCGGTTATCATCACGGCCGGAAGCGTGACCGCGGCCTAATAAGTGTCCTCGAGCGGGTGGTTTCGCTCACCTTTTGGAGCTCTGCGCGCCCATCGCGGCGATCACGGCCGATTGGCGGGAAATTCGAACGGGGTTCCAGCGCGTCCGCGGTGCGGCAACAGCAATCAACCGAATAATTTAAGGGTCCACGGTAGGTAACGGTAGGTTACGACGCGGATCGCGACTATATTTCCGTCATCGACGCGAACCTATCCGCTTAACGACCAGATTTCCCACGATGCGCAGCACGCACGCGTGTACAAATCGAGAGGACCGTTCGATACAGTCTTTTGTTCCACTGTCGCTATTAAAATAACGTGATTCCGCGAACGGCACCGGGACAGGAGCGTAATAGAAACACCGATACCGAACCGGCCGCGGCCGGCCGATCGTCACCGATTTTTCGATTTCCCGCTAGCTCCCGTGGACCCCCGTGGACCCCCATGAAACCAATATGGCTGCCGTGAAATAATGGGACAGTATAGACAATAGACAAATCAACTTTAAATTCATCGCGCCCTGCCAGCCGAGAATCATTCTCCCCGACGTGAAACAATTCGCTCGATTCCATTCGAAACGAGATTAGTTTTTTGGTTGATGCGCACATCGGGACGAACATGAATTCTTCTGGAAATTTGGCGGTACGTCATGCGGCCAGAATATGCCGTGAAATATGATCGCCACGTATCTTTCTTTTGGAAAATTTTAACGTTTTCGTAGAATTTTTAGTCCGTTCTTTTCTATTTCCCAGGTTTTATTCGTCGATTGTTATTTATGTATTTAACGTTGTTTTTATGTTGTATGGTTTTTAGTACGGTTATTTGATGCAGCAATGGCTCGAATGATTCTCAAAGCTAATTTAATAAATAATAATCGTGTTAAAGGACGTGAGGGATATGTTTGTTAGAGAAATATGAAGAATATTATCAATAAGATACTCACCCATTTAGTTGTAAAATCCACTTTATGCACGGAAATGTGTGGGGGATAGTGCATTGACCACATTTACGTACTTTGTTAATCTTCACTGTACACCGCATGTTTAAAAATTTCATACGTTACACACAAGGTGTCATGCACACTAGAAAATTAAAACGGCCGTCACGGTTAAATTACTTACTATTTCGGGTCCGAAAAATTAGTAAATATTCTTCAGACGTTCTAAAGTAAAGGTGAACAGCGTTTTTCTTAAAAATATCACTGTAAAAAAAATCCGGAAAGTTCTCGCTTCGTGATTTGTTCAATACTTCGAACGCGGCTCGAGTCCGTCCCGACCATCTGTCAAAGTCTCTTTCTGCGGGCTCTCGAACTTCGCGCCGTCACCTCCCATTGGTCAGTGATTTCCGTTAATAACTCGTAAACAAAGACGCAGATTGCATTTTCGCAAAGGAAAAAGTTACTTCAAATGACCTCAGCTACCCCTCATTTTCGGCTGTTAGAATAATTTGTGGAACACCCTGTATATATAAATCATTTATATATATTTTATTGAACATTTATTAGTTAAATATCTCGAAGTTCGAAAAATCGGCAAAATTAGCCCAAAAGTGATCAAAAGTAGCTTCCTCAGATAAGAAAGTTAAACAACGAGAGTTTTTTACTTCGTTTTGTCATTCCAAGTATGTAATAGCAAAATTGTAACATTATCTATTATACAGGTCCCTCTATGATCTAAAAAAAATTCAAATCGTCTACTCTAATTTTAAAAAAGTTAAAATTGCGCCTTGAGAAGTGTTCGAATGTCAGTGGGAGTCACTGTATACATATAGCTGATGGCCGGCCTCGGCGACCAAGGGTTGTATTCGCGAGGCATTTTCATGCCCGGCATCTTTTTCGCCGGCATTGTTCGTCCATGACGAATACGAGGTTCTCTGTTCTTCAGCAAGGGCGAAATGAACAGTCCTCCGAAGCATTGGCGGATTAATGCGTACTGGTGCCCGAGGCGCGATACAAAATTGAGATCCCCAATACGCTATGACACGCTATGACAAATAAAGCGATTATTAAAAAAAGTTTTATTTGAAAATAAAAACTTTATTTATGGCATTGAGAAATTAATTTCAATAACAGCTTTTCGGGACTTTTGCTAGTGCACAGTCGAATGCATGTGTAGATTTCAGCTAGCAACTTGCGTTCATTAGTCGCATATGCATTGCATTTATATCATTTTACTACATGAAATAATATCACGTCGTTCGTTTCAACAGACAGCTGTTATATTATGTACAAAAAAAATAAAATACTACTAATTTATCAATATGTAATTTAATCAAAATAATACATGTTTGCTGGCTTTAAATGGACTTACATCATTTTCATAATTAGTCAATTGTAATAATCATTTAATTTCAGTTATGAAATTTTAAATATCATTTGAAATATATTTTCTATTAATCCATATAATTTTGTTTATTAATAATAACAATAAATAAAATAGGAGTCTCGTTTCTTATTTTGAACGTCAAATATATTTATATATTGTTAAACTTAAAATAAGATATTGTTATTATTTATTTGCCGTAAATAACCAGACCCTGTTTACTCCCGGTAGGTTCTGCTTTCCCTTGCAAATCATAATTTTCATCAAGGCTCGGTGCGAGCCTGTTTACAATGGTTCCTTCAATTGACTCATTTGCACTGGCTCGGCCTAATCCGCCGCTTCTCTTTTTTTTTTTTAATTTAACTGAACGAGCCAATCCTTGCAAAATCCGTATGACACGACCGGTCATCGCAGGTACATGTGCTTACCTGATAGCCGGCAGCGGTGGCTAATGGTTTTCCACGGGAGACGTTTTTATACCTGGCGCATCTTTTCCGGTAGTATCCTTTTGTCATTGTTCGTCCTTGCTGATTAGGACGTTCTGTCCTTTAGCAAAGACAGTATAAATAGCCTGCCGATGTCAACGGAAACACTTATTCTGCGATCAGTGCAGCAACAACCAGCAATCAGCAAACAGCAGTGATCAGTGCGAAGACTTCGGCGAATTTTCTCAGTTAATTTTCCCAGTGAAGTATAGTGACAATTTCTTAGTGAACTAAAATGGCATGGTACGTACATTTTTGCTATATTTTTCCGCGAACATTCTTCAGTCACTTGTTTTGACTAATGTTTTCCGTGTGTCGGGTATAAGAAAGAACAATTTATTTTTACGAATTTAAATATTTATAAATAAAATATATTTTTCATCGAGACACGAATCAACCTCTAGTTTGGCCGGATACGGAGAATTCTCCCTAATTGATGCTCGGATAGTGCACGAAGATGGACAAGTCGGGAAGAGGAGATACGATTATTCAAATTTTTGTAAATTGAAATCTTGAAAATTATAACATTTAAATACTAGATAATTTAAAAAATGTACATTTAGAAATCGGAGAACTTAAAAATCGTGAATTTGTAAATCAAAGAATTTAGAGATTGAAATCTTAAAGATTAGATCATATAGAAATCAGCTAACTTCGAAATTGTAAATTTATAAATCAGAGAATTTAAAAACCGTCAATTTGAAAATCGGACGATTCAGACATTGGAATCTTAAAAATCAGAAACTACAGAAACCAGATAATTTCGAAATTATGAATTTAGAAGTATGCGCATTGAAACACCGTGCCATTCGAAACGGTTGGATCGAGAAATTGCAAGTTTCTCGGAACGGAAAAATGTGTTTAATCCTGGCGTATAAATATTTCCAATTTATTCGCTTATAAAAACGAGTCGTCTACAAAGTTGTCGATTCACCGATAACTATAAAAACGAGCCGCGAGGCTCGAGTAATCGTGTCTCCTCTTCCCAGATTGTCCATTTCTGTGCGTAATCCGAGCGTCAGTTAGGGAGACATTACTGTATCTCCAAACGTTTCTGCAAACTTGATTCGATTAAAGCTTCCGTCGTTTAATATACCGTTTAATATTACTATACCACACGCCATCAGAAGCTGCAAGATACGTGCATACTAATTAATTGTTTCTTTTCGTTCAGTTCCAGAACTACAACTGAATCCTGCATTCAGTGGGGCTCCATAAATGGTGGAGAAATCGAGTTCGAGTCTCTGACGGAGAATACTTTGGAGGGAGCATTAGAAGTAATAAGGAAAAGCTTTTTCCCCAACGAGAGCATCTGCAAAGGCATAAATCTGTTATCGGATCCTTGTAGCGTCAAAGCGCTCGAGGAGGTGTGTTTGGCAGTTACTAGAGACGGTGTCAGCCTTGTCGCAATCGAAGTCAAGACTCAGAAAGTTGTTGGTGTCGTTCTCAATAAAATTAAGAAAATAAAAAGAGATGAAATTGACCCGCGGTGGTTGTGGGGGCAACCACCGTACGATCGACTTCCCCCGATCATCAGGCATCCTCCTGAAATGACTTGGCTTGAGAGCTTCAGAGAAGATTGTGAACATCACACGGCCAATGCCTACCTAGATTTGATGGTTGCTATAAACGACCAGATAAATTTATTCGAATATTATGATGTTGATTGTATTATGGAGTGTATGTTCCTGGCTACGCTGCCGGAGATGCAGCAGCAAAATATTGGCGAGAGCTTAGTGTGCTTGTCCGTGGATGTTGCCAATGCGCTGGGTAGTGGAGAAGATGTGAAAGTACCATTAGCCGATACTGGAGGTGATAGTATAATCCGTCATTACCTGGGCGTACCGAAGTTAGTGACTGCCGTCATGACTTGCAATTACGCGCAGATCATCGCGAGGAGGTGCCGCTTTAAGGTCTTTAAAAGGATCAATTACAGGAACTTTGGCTGGGATAACGTACCGTTCCGCGAGAGAATCGGGGATGAGCATCGTGACTTCACTGTAGTAGTCAAGAAAATAAAGAACTTGTACGATTCTTAAAGAAGATATCGCGATATCAAGAAAATTATATTTTATTTAGTATTTACGTGTGTTTAGCACGATTACGATAATATAATTTTGACCGAAGTTGTCAATTATTATCCTCGAAATTATCTTTGGAATTATTAATTTTGAACTTATCATCTTCGAAATTGTTATCTTCGACATTGTGATCATCTTCGAAATTATTATCTTCGAAATTATTATCTTCGAAGTGATCCTAGAAATAATTATCTTTGAAATTGTTATCCTAGAAATTATTATCTTTGAAATTGTTATTCTATAAAGTGTTATCTCCGAAATTGTTATCTTTGGAAATATAGATCTCGAAATTATTATCCTTGAAATTATTATCCTTGAAATTATTATCCTTGAAATTATTATCCTTCAAATTATTATCTTTAGAATTATCATCGAAATGATTAAAATAACACCAATTGACCAAAATATATTCGCTATGCATTGCTATTGGAATCTCGTCGATTTAGCAATCGACTTATCAATGAAAAGTGTAGAAATAAAACAATGAAATTTATACTTTTCTGCCTGGTTACTCGTCGTTTAAGCCACTTCATGAAGGAACGGAGATCAGGCACTCGCGCATTTGCATCAACATTTGCATTGTTGCGGCGCAACGCCGACGTAAAATAAATAAAGCAAATCGCCGAGAATTCCGGAATTCATAAAGTTCGCACGGAATCGCAGTTATTCTTTTCTGATTATTATTCATGGTCGTGATGAATAAGTCGCGTCCGTTCCTTCGGAACCAACATCTTTTTCTGTGAAATATCAGCGGAACGATGCCGCCGTAGAAACAAATTGGAAATATTTATACGCCGGGATTAAACACATTCTTCCTTTCCGAGAAACTTGCAGTTTCTCGATCCAGCCGTTTTGAAAGGTACGATGTTTCAATGCGCATACTTCTAAATTCACAATTTCGAAATTATCTGGTTTCTGTAGTTTCCGATTTTTAAGATTTCAATTTCTGAATTGTCCGATTTATAAATTCACGATTTTTAAGTCTTCTGATATCTAAATTAACAACTTTGAAATCATTTGGTTTCTAAATTTCCTGATTTTTAAGATTTCAATTTATAAATTCTTCGATTTTTATGTTATTTGATTTTTAAGATTGCAATTTATAAATTCTTTGATTTTTAAATTCACGATTTTTATGTCATTTGATTTTTAAATTTAGAATTTTGAAATCATCTGATTCCTAAATGTTTTAATTTTTGAGATTCCGATTTCTAAATTCTTCGATTTTCGAATTTGTAATTTTTAATTTTTCAGATTATGGTACCTAAATGTTTCGATTTTTGAAATGCGATATCTTGATTGTTATTTCGGAACAGTTTGTATTCCAATCGGCGATCTATGGATTATTGTAGAGTGGTTTAAACGACGCCGTTATTAACACTGTCCGGAGGTTTGTCGTTTTCACGTTCGAACTAGCCAGCGGTTAATCGAACCTTGGTAATGTCCCGCGTACACGCGGAATTAGAAACGTATAATTCCAATCCAATTCGCCTGCCACGTTGAATTTCATTTACACCGGCGCGACGGCGGTTTTGGTGCGTCCGATTTGATTAGCAGTAACAATTCGGTTGACTGCAGTTTGTTTAGACGATTTAGATTCAATGGATTCAATCCGCGAAGCCGCTCCAAAGGGAAACCGAACGGTTCGCACGATTAGCACTTTTCTTTTCGTTATTAGCTATTGTGATTATCTTGTGTTATTATCCACAGCTTGGTTGTGTTAAATACAAATTGTCTACGTCGATCGCGACATACAAATACAAACTCTATAATATGACCGAATTTGGCTTCCGATGATTCCACCATTTTGCATTTGAATAATGATGTTTCGTCATAAATTTATAAAATTCTATTGCCATTATTAACAATTGATCTTACTTTTCGTAGATTATTATTAAAAGAACAAGATTTGGAACGACTTTATCGCCTAATAAATGCTCTATGACGAAAGCTAACCCAAAATCGACAATTACTTTTTAGCAACGTACGCTTTCAAAATATGCAAATATCATAATTATACAAAGTTCTCGCTATTAATAATTGTGGCTTGTTAACAATTGTTGTTGTGATAAAATTGTTCGTAATTCATTGTAAATATATTGTCAACAATTGTTGCTGTAATAAAATTGTTCATAATTCATTGTAAATATAATGTTAATAATTTGTATCATTTGTCGTAGACAAATGTATACAAATTCTTGAGCAATTAATAAATTCTCAGTCTGCTTCATTGATAACAAATTTTGCAGTATGTTTTCAATTTCTTTAAAAATAAATATTGACGCAACGATAAAGAAATGTTCAGAATTTTATGAATATAATACGATGATAAATAAAAAGGGAAGTTTGTAAATACGGATATGTAGTTACAATAGAGGAATAATCAAAGTGGTGCACACATCCGATTGACTGCTGCGTTCTCACTGTAATTTCCGATCCGCGTCGCGATCTAATGGATTAACAGAAGCTTGCGGTCTCGTGTTAAAACGGATATTAACAGACTGCAACTAAAATAATCAATTAAACCCCTTTAACAGAATTGCATGCAGACGTGAATCCTATTAGCGGCTTTGCTCAGCCTCTAATACATTCGTTATGTAACAGAGTTGCAATCATTGTAGAGAGGATAGCGAATTACATGTTTTTGAAAATCCATTGCTTGAATTTCGAATAATTTCCGTACACAGAAAATGGCATCAAATGGTATAAAATAGCATAAAATTGCCTAAAATTGCATAAAATGGGATAAAGTAGCATAAAATGGTGTAAAATGGCAGAAAATGGCAAGGAAAGCTAGTAGATCACTGTTTTTGGTCCCAATGGAAAGAGGAGACTTCATTCTATCAGATCATAGTCATTTCAATCGCTATGAAAAGTTTAAATTATGAGAGAAATGTGAATTTGAAAATAACCAAAAAATTACCATCTCTACTTAGAATGGGGGGTCTTAAAGATACAAAGGCACTAATACTGAATAATCCAAACGGCGCGGAAGCTAAGATTTCACCCTTTGAAATGTATCTAAGGACACCATTTTATAGTTTTTTTTGTTAACAAAGTTACGATATTTTGAATTTCAGGATTTCATTCGGAAGAGAATCCAAGGTGCTATACGATGGCAAACAAAAATCATAGATCAATATTTTCGGGCTCATTCGAAAGGGGAGACTTCGTTCGTTAAAATAATTGTGAACTAAACAATTTTTTGAACCACTCAGACGTATGCGAATATGAGAAATCGACAAGACGGAAACATTTGTATTTACAGTGCAGGGTATTAACGAAATAAAATTTATTAAACAGAAGAATTAAGATGCTACGAAACTGGAAACTTGGACTTTTAAAATGAGTCGAAGAACACCACCCTAAAAAATGTTCGCCTAGAATTCCACGACCACAGAAATCACACTAACCTTGGACACTTTTTTTCAAAACTGCCATGAATTGGCAACAAAATATCGCAGATCAATGTTCTTGGACTCGTTGGAAAGGGAATACTTCGTTCCACAGAATCACGGTGATTTCGTACGCCGGAGAAACGTTTCGAACATATTAGAAGCACGCGAATTCGAAAAACGACCAACAATGTTCCATTTTCGCTTATCGCTCGAGTTCCATCGAACCATTTTTCGTTTCGTGCGATTTATGGTGTAGTGCCGGCAGTGCACAGAGCCAAAAATATTCGCGCCGAATCGGAAATGTGATTATCATGTTCGCGCGACCCCCAGCCGCCGAAATTCAATTGGTCCAGCAAGTTTCGGTTGATCCAGCAAATCAGAACTTGGTGAAATATCGTTGGCGCACTTGTAACAATGACACGGAGTCACTAGAGCTTCAGATGATAGCGATTAGGGCAAATTTCGCAGGAGTTAGACGATTACGCTAGTTCTGGCTTGTCGTCGACGGATAATAAAACGGATAATAAGAGCACGCGTCGCGACGGATAATTTACGATTTTTCGATGATTTTTAGCGCTGGTTGACAAGAATCGCCGGTACGAATGTCGGACAATTTTATTTCATAATTTTAATTGCTCCTGGACAAAATATTCTCCTTTTTATTTTCTGCACTGTGAAACTGCCACTTTAACAACGACATCCTGATGTTATTCTATTTTCTTGTATATTCATCAAATTTATCAGATATTGAAATAATGTGTATAATAAAACGTGAACTCTTTATCCCCTTTTCCTATTTTCTTTTAGAGCGGAACAGCCCTTTTTTAATTGCGATATGTAGATGTTACCTTATTTTTTTATATGTTTAAAAAAAATGATATTAAATTATATGTTATTAAGGAATTTTCAATAAAAGCAAAATGTCGAAGAATTTTCAGAGTTGTTCAATACTGTTGATAATCAAATTTCATCAATTTATTTTGTCAATTGATTATACAAAAACTTGAAATATACAAGCGAATATTTACGCTAATTTTACGCACAAAATTCTCGACATATGTAAATAACAATCTCAATCGCCTCTCACTTCTCATTCATCATCCGATCATTGAATACATTGATCACGCATCATTCGTTTCCGCATTTATACTAATTATACAATTTTAATAAAAATAATCCCGAAAATATTAAATAAATAATTAAAAATTATTTCAATTATTTTTTTCATTCTTAACACACTCAATACATAGCTTTCTTATTATTAAATAAATGAATTTCCTTATATATCAGGTATGGAATTGTTATGTGTACAGTAAATTCTCCCTAATTGATGCTCAGCTTAGAAACAAAAATGGATAATTTGGGAAGAGAAGATACGATTAATCGAGCCTTGGAACTGGTTTTTATAGTTGCTGACAATCGGTATCTATAAAAAGGAGCTGCAAGGCTCGAATAACCGTATCTCCTATTTCCAAATTGCCCATTTTTCTTTAGAAGCCGAAAGAAAATTGGGAAGAATTTAATATACAATGTACTATGAATGTATATGGAAACGTGGAAATATCTAAAAAATATAGGTGATACGAACAATGTTTTAAAACGAATATTATAAGATATCGATGATCAGATTCGATGCTTTGTACATGCTATTCAACAAAACTATTTGTTTATACTATTCGTTATTTCTCGATATAATCATCGATTTTTCAAGTTCCATCGTATAGATATTAATCAGTGAGGTATGTAAACACTTTTACAATACAATTCGAAAAGTCGTCGACTAGAACAACCGTGCCTGGGTTAAAGATTCGTTCTCGATGATCGCAAAGGATCGCATCTTAATGTCGATATTTACATCGATTTTTAAGTGAAAAAGAAAGAACTTTTATCATTAAATATATATATAATAATATAATGCGTGCCATAAACTCGAGGACCGGTCTTAAAAGTATCAAAGTCGAGATCCTGGGTCTGGCCCCTTGAAAGTCCTTATAATTTTACAACCGGTCCTAAGAACCGACCGTTCATGTCACGTATTTGGGTATGCTAGAATTTCTGATTTTAATTTCTGCTTGCCCCTTCCCCCATCGGACAATGTTCTGCCCATCATCAGCACGGCATTCTAGTCTATTGATTACGGGTGAATAATGGTGGGGGAGATTAACCAAGAAATTCTTATTTGTATTCTCTTCGATCGTGAATGGCCGTAACGGTACCTTAAGGGGTGAACGTTTCCTCTGCCCAATCCGCTGGAAGGTCCGCGGACTGTACGCATTCTTGTAAATGAACAAGAAAACAATGTACGCAACAATCTACGTTTTCTTGGCTAATGACCGTGCCCGGCCGCTCGGTCTCCCGTGCAATTTACCGTACGGTGCAGTAAATCCACCCTAATTGACGCTCAGATTGTGCACGAATTCTGTTTACACAGCTATACATATATCGATTTACCAGTGAAATTCATGATGTTCGAAATAAAAATCGAGCCGTCGAAAAACTTTCGGTGTTGTTAATTATAATTGTTCAATATTGTTGATAATCATATTTTATCGATTTATAATAGTAAATACTATAAATTATAACAATAGTAAATTCTAGCCGGACTACATAGCTTATGTGTTAATTTTATAGTAATTAATACGAATGTTAATTTCAGCAATGCTAATGCGAAAATTGACAGCAATTTCAATTTCGATGATATTAAATAATATGTTATTAAGGAATTTTCAATAAAAACAAAATGTCAAAGAAATTTCAGAATTGTTGTATACTGTTGATAATCAAATTTGATAAATTTATATTGTCAATTGATTATACAAAAGATTAAAATATACACGCGAATATTTACGCTAATTTCACGCTCAAAATTCTATATATGTAAATAACAATTTCAATCGCCTCTCACTTCTCATTCATCATCCGATCATCGAATACATTGATTTTCACTGCTCACGCATCATTCGATTCCGCAGTTATACCAATTATACAATTTTAATAAAAATAACCCCGAAAATATTAAATAAATAATTAAAAATTATTTCAATTATTTTTTTCATTCTTGATACATTAAATACATATCTTTCTTATTATTAAATAAATGAATTTCCTTATATATCAAGTATGGAATTGTTATGTGTACAGTAAATTCTCCCTAATTGATGCTCAGCCTTAGAAACAAAAATGGACAATTTGGGAAGAGGAGATACAATTATTCGAGCTTTGCGGTTCGTTTTTATAGTTAACGATTGCCACCAACTATAAAAACGAGCCGCGAGGCAACGAAAGCATTCTTTTTGAAAGAAAATTGCTGCTATATTTTTAGACATAATCATTTCAAATTTATATTTATTTATATGTAAAATAAAATTTGTATTCTAAAGATTTCTATAGAATTTCCAATGAAATAATCATCAATTATTAATTAATAGATAATGAAACAAAAATTGAGACAATCTTCAACGAAAAATTTTAATTCTGACCAACGATGCCCTAAAATATTGGTAGCGAAATATATTTCTTGAAATGAGGGACTCGACGAAAACTCGCCTGCGACTCGACTTTTGGTGAACAGATGCGGACGATATATAATACTGTAAAATACTAAAATGTATAAGGGAGAGTAACGTTTTCACGAAAATACTGCTTCCCACGGATAGATCGATATTGTCTACAATTCATCATCGGGAGGACAAGCGCAATACAAATTGAATCATTCGGAAATCTTAATCGTTTCTCATTGGTTTATTTTGAAAATGGTGTTTTTTTTATTTTAAAAAATTTAATTTATTATTTGTATAATATTAATAATTATAATTATACATTTATTATTTAGATAACGATAAGTTATGTACATTCTAAAAATTTCACTGAAATCGGTTGACCTTCGTACGAGCTGTAAATAATTAATGATCGCAAAAATCGCACTTTTTATCAAGAAGTGTGAGAAATTTGCAATTTTTACAATCTTTTAACGTTTGTAACTTACCATTGCGTTAAACGATTTCAATGAAATTTTCAGCATGCGTATAACTTACCGAGATCAACAAGACGCATTTTTTACATTTTCGTTAGATTTCATAATATAAACATCCTTTTTTATTTTTAAATAATTAACCTTCATATTTCAAAAGAAGTATTCGAAATTTATAGATTTTATCATTATTAATAAATATAATTAACTAATGATATATATTGAAATTATTTATAAATATTTTATTAAACATTCATTAGTTAAATATCTCGAAGTTCGAAAAATCGGCAAAATCGGCAAAATTAGCCTAAAAGTGATCAAAAATAGCTTCTTCAGATAAGAAAGTTAAACAACGAGAGACTTTTACTTTGTTTTGTCATTCCAAGCATGTAATAGCAAAATTGTAACATTGTCTATTATACAGGTCCCTCTATGATCTAAAAAAAAATTCAAATCGTCTACTCTAATTTTAAAAAAGTTAAAATTGCGCCTTGAGAAGTGTTCGAATGTCAGTGGGACTCACTGTATACATATAGCTGATGGCCGGTCTCGGCGACCAAGGGTTGTATTCGCGAGGCATTTTCACGCCCGGCATCTTTTTCGCCGGCATTGTTCGTCCTTGACGAATACGAGTTCTCTGTTCTTCAGCAAGGGCGAAATAAAGAGCCCTCCCAAGCATTGGCGGATTAATGCGTACTGGTGCCCGAGGCGCGATACAAAATTGAAATCCCTAATACGCTATGACACGCTATGACAAATAGAGCGATTATTAAAAAAAGTTTTATTTGAAAATAAAAACTTTATTTATGGCATTGAGAAATTAATTTCAATAACAGCTTTTCTGGACTTTTGCTAGTGCACAGTCGAATGCATGTGTAGATTTCAGCTAGCGACTTGCGTTCATTTGTCGCATATGCATTGCATTTATATCATTTTACTACATGAAATAATATCACGTTGTTCGTTTCAACAGACAGCTGTTATATTATGTATAAAAAAATAAAATACTACTAATTTATCAAATTTAACCAAAGTAATACATGTTTGCTGGCTTTAAATGGACTTACATCATTTTCATAATTAGTCAATTGTAATAATCATTTAATTTCAATTATGAAATTTTAAATATCATTCGAAATATATTTTCTATTAATCCATATAATTTTGTTTATTAATAATTACAATAAATAAAATAGGAGTCTCGTTTCTTATTTTGAACATTAAATATATTTATATATTGTTAAACTTAAAATAAGATATTGTTATTATTTATTTACTCTCTTTATGTGGCGGTGTTTTGAAATAGTCATGATGCACAGGCGTTACATAATGTAATAACTGTTTCATATCCTTATATTTTTCGTATGTAACAGATCTCTCGGCATCGCTATACAAAGATGACATTTGAAAACATTAATTCCACTTGGATATCTCCCGCATCACTATACCTGCAGGAAAATTCTTCATACCATCGAATGCCCCCTTTCATGCTAAACAACTTTTGTAGGAACATGTTTTCGATAACTTCACCCTGTAAATATATCCAATAACAAAGGTACTGTAAATAACCAGGCCCTAATTAGTCCCCGTAGGTTCTGCTTTCCCTTGCAAATCATAATTTTCATCAAGGCTCGGTGCGAGCCTGTTTACGATGGTTCCTTCAATTGACTCATTTCCACTAGCTCGGCCTAATCCGCCGCTGTTCTTTTTCTTTTAATTTAACCGAACGAACCGATCCTTGTAAAATCCGTATGACACGACCGGTCATCGCAGGTACACGTGCTTACCTGATAGCCGGCCGCGGTGGCTAATGATTTTCCACGGGAGACGTTTTCATACCTGGCGCATTTTTTTTCGGGTAGTATCCTTTTGTCATTGTTCGTCTTTGCTGATTAGGACGTTCTGTCCTTTAGCAAGGACAGTATAAATACCCTGCCGATGTCAACGGAAACACTCATTCTGTGATCAGTGCAGCAGTGATCAGTGCGAAGACCTCGGCGAATTTTCTCAGTTAATTTTCCCAGTGAAGTATAGTGAGAATTTCTTAGTGAACTAAAATGGAATGGTACGTACATTTTTGCTATATTCTTCCGCGAACATTCTTCAGTCACTTGTTTTGACTAATGTTTTCCGTGTGTCGGGTATAAGAAAGACAATTTATTTTTACGAATTTAAATATTTATAAATAAAATATATTTTTCATCGAGATATGAGTCAACCTCTATTTTGGCCGGATACGGAGAATTCTCCCTAATTGACGCTCGGATAGTGCACGAAGATGGACAAGTCGGGAAGAGGAGATACGATTATTCAAATTTGTAAATTGAAATCTTGAAAATTAGAAAATTTAAATACTAGATAATTTAAAAAATGTACATTTATATATATATAGAAATCGGAGAACTTAAAAATCGTGAATTTGTAAATCAAAGAATTTAGAAATTAAAATGATAAGATTTAGAAAATTTGGGAAGCAGATGATTTAAAAATTTGTAAATTTAAGAGTCGGAAATCTTAAAAAGCGTAAATGCAGAAATCAAACAATTCAGAAATCGAAACGGTAAGAACTAGAACATTTAGAAACCAGTTGATAACAATTAAAATTTCAGAAAACTGAAAAATCGTGAATTTATAAATCAAAGAATTTAGAAATTGAAATCTTAAAAATTTGATCATATAGAAATCAGCTGACTTCGAAATTGTAAATTTATAAATCAGAGAATTTAAAAACCGTCAATTTGATTTGAATTGGAATTGGAATCTTAAAAATCAGAAACTACAGAAACCAGATAATTTCGAAATTATGAATTTAGAAGTATGCGCATTGAAACATCGTGCCATTCGAAACGGATGGATCGAGAAATTGCAAGTTTTTCGGAACGGAAAAATGTGTTTAATCCTGGCGTATAGATATTTCCAATCTATTCGCTTATAAAAACGAGTCGTCTACAAAGTTGTCGATTCACCGATAACTATAAAAACGAGCCGCGAGGCTCGAGTAATCGTGTCTCCTCTTCCCAGATTGTCCATTTCTGTGCGTAATCCGAGCGTCAGTTAGGAAGACATTACTGTATCTCCAAACGTTTCTGGAAACTTGATTCGATTAAAGCTTCCGTCGTTTAATATACCGTTTAATATTACATGCATACTAATTAATTGTTTCTTTTCGTTCAGTTCCAGAACTAATACTGAATCCTGCATTGAGTGGGGCTCCATAGAAGGTGGAGAAATCGGGTTCGAGTCTCTGACGGAGGATACTTTGGAGGGAGCATTACAAGTAATAAGGAAAAGCTTTTTCCCCAACGAGAGCATCTGCAAAGCCGTAAATCTGATATCGGCGCCTTGTAGCGTCAGAGCGCTCGAGGAGCTCTGTGTGGAAATTGCTAAAGACGGTGTCAGCATTGTTGCAGTCGACGTCAAGACTGGGGAAGTTGTTGGTGTTGTTCTCAATAAAATTAAGATATTGAGAGATCATCCGATGCCGAGAGATCCTGTAACTAACCCGCGACGTCCGTGTGGGCGCCCACCGTTTCGTCGACATCGCCCGGTCCTCTGGCGACCTTGCCAAAAGAGTTGGCTTGAAAGATTCAAGGATAATTGCGTACATCACCGGGCCAGGGGCTACGTAGATTTTCTGATTGCTATACACAGCAAGATAAATTTATTCAAATATTATAATATTGATTGTATTATGGAGTTGATGTTCCTGGCTACGCTGCCGGAGATGCAGCAGCGAAAAATTGGCGAGGGCTTAGTGTCCGTGTCCGTGGAGGTTGCCAATGCGCTGAATAATGGACAGCAAGTGAAAGTACCGATATCTGACACTGGAATTAATAGCGTGATCCATAATTTTCTGAGCATACCGAAGTTAGTGACTGCAATCATGACTTCCAATTACGCGCAGATCATCGCGAGGAGGTGCCGCTTAAAGGTCTTGGAAAGGATTAATTACAGGGGCTTTCGTTATAGTGACGTATCGTTCCGCAAGAGAATAGGGAAGGAGCATCGTGACTTCACTGTTGTAGCCAAGAAAATAAAGAACTAATCGACGGTTCAGAAGATATCGCAATGTCAAGAAAATTATATTTTATTTAGTATTTGCTTGTATTTAACAGGATTTCTATAATTTCGACCGAAATTGTCAATTATTATCTTCGAAATTATCATCTTTGAAATTATTAATTCTGAAATTATCATTTTCGAAATTGTTATCTTCAAAATTGTTATCTTCGACATTGATATCTTCGAAATCATTATCTTCGAAATTACTATCTTCGAAATTATTACCTTCGAAATTATCCCAGAAATTATTCTAGAAATTATTATTTTTGAAATTGTTATCCTAGAAATTACTATCTTTGTAATTGTTATTCTAGAAAGTGTTGTCTCCGAAATTGTTGTCTTTGGAAATATAATTCTCGAAATTATTATCTTTGAAATTATTATCCTTGAAATTATTGTCATTAAAATTATCATCGAAATGATTGAAATAACACCAATTGGCCAAAATATATTCGCTATGCAATCTCGTCGATGTAACACTTATCAATGAAAAGTGTAGAAACAAAACAATGAAATTTATACTTTTCTGCCAGGTTTCTCGTCGTTTCAGCCACTTCATGAAGGAACGGAGATCAGGCACTCGCGATCGGGCACTAATACTAAATAATCCAAACGGCGCGAAAGCGAAGATTTCACCCTTTGAAATGTATCTAAGAACACCATTCTACAGTTTTTTTTGTTAACAAAGTTACGGTATTTTGAATTTCAGAATTTCATTCGGAAGAGAATCCAAGGTGCTATACGATGGCAAACAAAAATCATAGATCAATACTTTCGGGCTCATTCGAAAGGGGAGACTTCGTTCGTTAAAATAATTGTGATTGCGTTTGCCAAACAATTTTTTGAACCACTCAGATCTATGCGAATATGAGAAATCGACAGGACGGAACCATTTTTATTTACAGTGCAGGGTATTAACGAAATAAAATTTATAAAACAGGAGAATTAAGATGCTACGAAACTGGGAAATTGGACTTCTAAAATGAGTAGAAAAACACCACCCTACGATATTTTTTAACGAAGTTATGGTATTCTGAATTTCGAAAAATGTTCGCCTAGAATTCCACGACCTCAGAAATCACATTAATCTTGTATACTTTTTTTCAAAACTGCTATAAATTTGCAACAAAGTATCGCAGATCAACGTTCTTGGATTCGTTGGAAAGGGAATACTTCGTTCCACAGAATCACGGTGATTTCATACGCCGGAGAAACGTTTCGAACTTATCAGAAGCACGCGAATTTGAAAAATGACCAACAAAGTTTCATTTTCGCTTATCGCTCGAGTTCCATCGAACCATTTTTCGTTTCGTGCGATTTATGGTGTAGTGCCGGCCGTGCGTAGAGCCAAAAATATTCGCGCTGAGTCGGAAATGTGATTATCATGTTCGCGCGACCTTTACGAAGGCGGCTGGCCACCCCCGGCCGCCGAAATTCAATTGGTCCAGCAAGTTTCGGTTGATCCAGCGAATCAGAATTTGGTGAAATATCGTTGGCGCACTTGTAACAATGACACGGAGTCACTACAGCTTCAGATGATCGCGATTAGGGCAAATTTCGCAGGAGTTAAACGATTACGCTGATTCTGGCTCGTGAGCACGCGTCGCGACGGATAATTTACGATTTTTCGATGATTTTTATGTCGAAATTATGAATGTCGGACAATTTTATTTCATAATTTTAATTGCTCCTGAACAAAAAATTTTCATCCCCTTTTTATTTTCTGCACGGTGAAACTGCCCCTTTAACAACGACATCCTGATGTTATCCCATTTTCTTGTATATTTTGCAAATTTATCAGGTATTAAAATAATGCGTATAATAAAATTTGAACTTTTTATCCCCTTTACCTATTTTATTTTAGAGCGGAACAGCCCCTTTTTAATTGCGATATGTAGATGTTACCCTATTTTTGTATATGTTATCAAAATTCTCATGACATTAAAAAGCTGTTTATAACATAAATTAAATTTTTCATGCCTTCCTTACTTTCTTCAGGGTGAAACTACCGCCTTAATAACGATATCTAGATATTACCTATCTCCATGTTTATTTCTAAAATTTTACCGTATATTAATAAAATATTTGCAGTGAAAATTAAATGTTTCATCCCTTTTTATTTTTCGTAGTACGAAACTACCCCCTGAATGAATGTGGTATCTTGTAGATGTTTCCCTCTCTGCATAATTATTTCTACAATTTTATTGGATATTAAGAAATTACTTCCAGCGAAAATTAGATTTTGCACCCCTTTTTATTTTCTTTGAGATAGAACTTCCATATTTTTAAAATTGCACCAGATATTAAAAAAATTTAAGATAAAAACTTAAAGATATTAAAAAATTGAATTTCTTTCCTTCGTTTATATTTTTAAGGGTAAAACTATCCCCTCCTTGCTCGAATGATATATATTCGATATGTACTAAATATTCAAAAATATGTTACAATAAAAATTGAATATGTTGTCATTTAAAACAATGCAGTCATATAATGTAACAAATATAAATTTTCTGTCTCGTGTAGAATTTATTAACGACAGAGTATGCTAATCAACATGACAATGAAAGAAATCGTATTTCAAGGGGTTAATTACGTCGGAGAATCTGTAAAATTTTTTCTCCGAGGAATTTATAAATAGCCCGAGGCTATACGAATATTAAAAACTTTATAATGAAGGGATCGGAATAGTTGAATTTTGTGGAAGGGTAATTATTCCTCAGACGAAGTTTGGTTGTTGACAGGAACAGCGATTCTTCGAACGAAATTTAAAATAAAAATTGAAATATCATAAGAATTTTATATTGTTCAACATTGTTGATAATCATATTTTATCAATTTATAATGGTAAATAATATAAATTATAACAATAGTAAGTTCTAGCCAGACCACATAGCTTATGTTAATTTTATAGCAATTACAATTTGAACGACACCAGTTAATGTTAGATTAATACGAATTTTAATTTCAGCAATGCTAATGCGAAAATTTACAGCAATTTGAATTTCGATGATATTAAATGATATGTTATTAAGGAATTTCAATAAAAGCAAAATGTCGAAGAATTTTCAGAGTTGTTGTATACTGTTGATAATCAAATTTCATCAATTTATATTGTCAATTGATTGTACAAAAAATTAAAATATACACGCGAATATTTACGCTAATTTCACGCACTATATTCTCGACATATGTAAATAACAATCTCAATCGCCTCTCACTTCTCAATCATCAGCCGATCATTGAATACATTGATTTTCACTTCTCTCGCATCATTCGATTCCGCAGTTATATCAATTATACAATTTTAATAAAAATAATCCCGAAAATATTATATAACTAATTAAAAATTGTTTCAATTATTGTTTTCATTCGTGATACACTAAATACGTAGCTTTCTCGTTATTAAATAAATGAATTTCCTTGTATATCAATTATGGAATTTATATACATCCATATTTCGGTTTCGTGAAATACTAAATAGAATTGATTCTCATATTATACAATAATTGAATTTTCGAACGTGATAATTATGGCATGGAACTCTTCGGAATTATAGCTGTGTTTGATTATTGAAGCACATTAGCGAGCCGAGAGATGACCAAGCAATATTAATTATGATTTCGAAAGTTTTCTTTTCGAAAGAAAATTACTGCTATATTTTTAGACACAATTTTTTTAACTTTATATTTATGTATATATGTACAAGAAAACTTTAATTCTGAAGATTTCTACTTAATTACCAATGAAATAATTATCAATTATGAATGATTTGAAAATTAAATAAACATTGAGACAATCTTTAACAAAAATGTACGTGTACATATCCATTTATTACTAATGATTTTATTCTCCACGATCTTCATGAAACTTCTTTGAAAATAGGTTTTAATAATTATTTCATATAAGTTCGTAACTAAAATAAATATTATAATTAAAATAAATATATTTATTTATGGAAAATGTTTTCTGTTCTTGATTTTCACGTAACTTCAACCAATGTAATATTTAATTATCATTACACATAAATTCAATTTAAATGAATGTTGAAATAATCGTAAGAATAATACGCGGTTGTATTTGTTTATAGAAGGTGATTTTCTCTCGTTAATTTTCATCGAACTGCAGAGGAAATAATAATAATAATTATTATTATTATGAACAAATTTCATTAAAATAGTTCCCAATTATTAAAAGGAGAATACGTTCGATAATGAATTTCTCCTGACGAATTGCACAGAGATTATTACAACAACAAATGTATATTTTATATAGACATGTAAAATCAGTGGCCTAATCGAAGCTTATCAAACATTCACGAAACCAGTACGAAATAATCCTTGCGCTGATAGCTGGCTCATTATCAATCCATCAAATCCATAATCCCCTATGCAACAAATACGACGTGAACTCGAAAGTCGATCATTCTCTTTCTCGTCGATCAATACCGTTGAGAGTTTCGCAAAATTTTCCGCGAAAATCTCGCATCAAACATAATTCCGCTATTCGAGTTTAGTTAAATGTGAATTCGAGCCGAATGATTTCGCACGATCCATCAAATGATAAATGTCGTCGACTGTAGAAATACTATACATTAAAAAATCACAGCAGAAGCTCAATGATTGTAAGAATCGTTGTAATACATGGCAGAATTCCGATACATGCAAAATACAATTAAGAAGAAAATGATAGAAATATTAGAAACTTGACGAAATACAATAATCAAATATAAAGATAGTAAAATGTAGAAACTATATAAATTCAGTAATCAAATGTAGATATATTCAAATATGGATACTATTTATTATATATTACTATATATATTATATTTATTATATTATTATATTATAATATAGATTATTAATATACAACAAATATAAAATTTACTGAATTTTTGAATTCATGTAGCTTCTACATTTTAGTATTTTTATATTTGGCTATATGTATAAACAATATAAATAGAGTATACGTAATAAATAAAGAAATATTAAAAATATAAAAACTGCACGAATGTAATAATCAAATATAGAAATACTAAAGCCATAGAAACCACTAAAATGCAACTGGCGAATATAGAAACACTAAAATATAGAAACTACGTAAATGGAATAGTCAAATACACAAGAACTAAAAATTTAAAAATTATGAAAGATGCAAAATAGGGGAAAACTATAAAAAAAGACCGGTGTAAGTTGTGATTACGAAAAATATAGAGTCTACAGAAAATGCAATAGTCAAATATACAAGTACTAGAAATTTAAAAATTGTAAGATATGTAAACTGGGGGAAAACTATAAAAAATACCCGCTGTAAATCGTGGTAGTACTAATATAAATGACAAATAAAATTAATAACTAATTACCAATGATCAAATATAGAAATACCAAAAATTTTAGAAAGTGTAGAAGATATAAAATAGGCGGGGAATATAACAAACAATATTATAAATGATAAAATTTTCGTTATCATCATTTTACACTTTTAAACATTACACGAAGCAAAATTGTGTAACTTAACAAAAAAAAAATTATTGTGTGTGTATTATACTATTTTCTATATTTAATATACATATAATTGGGTTGATGGTTTTAATCAATCATCTTCTCCTAATAGCATGTAATTACAGTCGCATTACAATATTCATCATACTCCAATCACAATCACAAATGGCGAGTTCTAATTACATTACAGCCAATATCGTATAATATTATATGTACATAGTCACCTTGTCACCGTCCACTCACCACAAACCACATCCAGTCTCTCACGAAATCAATATTAGCTTATAAGAAATTTATATTTCGACAACAGGAAACAATAATACCTCTCATCATATTAGTTTATGTCAATTTAACAGCAATTTGAATTTTAACGACACTAATTAATGTTAGGATAATATGAATTTTAAGTTCGAGAATATAATATTTTAATATATATAATAACATATATAATAATAATTTAATAATATTTTTTGTAGAGAACTTCAACTCTCATGATATTAAATAATATTTTTTGTTCAGGTATTAAAGCTCCAATAATATTGAACGGAATTATAATAACATCGATACGAATTTTATATTAAATTTATGGGATATATGATGCTCAATGTTATATTTTCATATGATATTGTTTAAAATTGTCTCATATTGTTCTTTTTAACAATGTTTGTTATATGACGTACAATGATTATTTATTGATATCACATTTATGAGGAATTTAGATATCAATAATTACTATCGCATAAATAACGATAACTAGATTGTTGCATCATTAAAATATTTGAATAATACAACGAGGAACTCAAATTTCCATGATTTTAAATAATGTTTAATTTATTAGGAATTCCAGGATCAATAACATTATACACAATGTAATCGTACTAAACCATTCTTATTAGGTTAATGCATAATTTAATACGGTAATAATGTATTAAATGCTGCAGCAATAAAAAAATATAAAAAATGTAAATTTGATAATATTATTAATTATATATATTTTATATATAAATATATATATATAATTAATAAAATATTATTAAATTAACATTTTTTATATTTTATAATATATAATTATAATTATGTATATATATATATATATATATATATATATATATATATATATATATATAATTATACTATATAATATACAATATAATAATTTAGTATAATATACAGTATAATATATATATGGTATATAAATATATATATATATATATATTATACTGTATATTATACTAAATTATTATATCGTGTATTATATAGTATAATTAAATACATTTATACTGTATATCATACTAAAAACTGTACATTATATATAATATAATGTAATACATTAAATACTATTTCTAGTATTTTACATAATTGCCAAAAGCTGAGTAATTAAATTATGTTACGTTCGCTATCAGCATAGTTATATTTATTGTATTTATTGCATTAAATACATTGTATCATCTTACGCGACATGATGAAAATGCCGCCAAAGTGAAGGCATCAATTCTCTAAATATCATGCTATGTGCTATAATTTTAAATAATTATATTCAGAACATTAATATGACGTTCTTTATGCTGCGGGCGAACGTGTTAAGCAATGATCCAAACGCCACGGGTTGAAATGACCTCGACGGTCCATAAACCAAAAATAATATTCTTCGTAATTGATCGCATTTTTTAATTCGAATCTTAACCGTTAGAAGCGATACGCAATTTCAATGCGTTCCTTTTAACGCTGCCAAAAACCTGTTCCCAGTCACGTCCCACCAAAATTGATATTCCCCGCCGTCGCCACAAATTTCCAATAAACTCGCCGCACCAACAGCGCCGCCGAAACCGAAGAAGGAAAACTCGATCGACACTCGCGTGTTTCCCGGTAACGAATCGTCGCTTTCGCCACTCCAACCACGAGTGCAAACACTACGTGGCTGCATCACCGACACCTTTAGGTGCTGGATCGGGGTGGGGTGGGGGGTCGTCGTTGGTGTTCGCTAAAGGTTGCCTCTGTGTTGTAAATAAACGGCGCGACCCGATCGTACTGAAGATAGAAGCCAATCATCCAGCAGGATTTCTGGTTTCCTTTAGTTCCGTCCCCCTCCACCGCTTTCTTCCGTACCTTATGGAGCATAGCAGTACTATCCCCCCCCCCAAAAAAAAATTTGCCGGAAAACGATATTCGGAGTACGTATAGACTAACGGTCGTAAGACGTTGCCCGCGACCATCGAAACCGTCTTCCGACGGTTAATCCGATACATGGAGTTGCGAAATTTCAGCGACACGGTTGTTTTTATGTTTCTGGTCTCCTGACTTCTGCGAACGGCGGATTACGATCGCCGGATATCCATCTCGGTGGACGTAGAATAAAGCAGACCCGATTTTCTGAAGCTTCGCAGATTATGGTATTCGGAAATAAAAGAATTTCGTAGCTTGCTTTCAAGAGCCTTTTAGAGTGTAACGTACGGAGAATCTTCCCACGAATTTTTTATATTCCCTCCTGAAGGCATACGCCAGGCTGGCGCCAGCCAGCCGGGGATTCATTTGTATATCGCGAGTCGAGTACCTCCGAGAGAGTACGACGACGAACATTTCTGGAGTCGGACCACATAGGATCATCCCCACTACCATTTTTCCACAGAAAAACTGACTATATAAAGGGCCCAAACGCGACCGGGAATTGGGCTAGTTTCGAGTCATTCGTCGACGCGGAAACATTAGTAACATCGAGTTTCAATTCTTCTTCCGCGAAAACTTACTTACAGTTGTAAAACCCAACGCGTAATAATTTAGTTTTTACCAGTTTTCTTTGGTTTCAAGTTTAATCATTTCCACCTCCTGTTTCAAACCAGTAGTTGGTATAACCCACCAAGATATATCTTAACCGCTCGAGGTATATCTTTATTTCTTTTCTAACCCTAATATCAATTTCTCCAAACACCTTATCCTAATTTTAAAGGTAGCTACCCGTGTCGAAATAAACATCGGCTGGTCTACGCACCTCATCCAAAAATTCCAATTACATGCAACCTCCGGCCACCCAAACTGCCTGGCCCTCGGCTCGTAACAAGAGCATGATAAGACGAGTAGTATTGTAGTCATTTAATCCTGAGATAGTAGCGTCTGAAAGCAGAGGAACTTAAATATTTTTGATAAATTATTTTCGTTTAATTTTAAATAGAATCGTACGTGTTTTGATGAAGGGCGAAGAAACGAATCCAACAAGTATAATGATTGAATACTTTCGATTGTTTAACCTCGATATGTTTGCGTTTGAAAGTTGATTACTTAATGTTTCGGACACGATATTGTTACAAGAATTATATCTCTTTTTTAATGTTTATGATAATATTGTTACGGCGACTTGTCCAAATCAAGTGGCTGTAATGTGAAACAGCCCTGTTGTGAACACCTCCTTAAAGAATAATAGAAGAGTGGGGTTGCCACGGAGGTGTGTTATCAACGGACAATCGAAGAGTCGGGATCGGACCGTCGAGCGGTCCAAAGATCTCAAACATAATTGAATTGAGTTGTATTATAGTTTATGTACTTTATTGTAAATAAAATGCCGCGACGCGAAAGAAATGCAGTAATTCGCAACAATATTATTGAATCAATTGTTTTCTCATATAATAAAGCACTCCTTAAAGTAAGTAGAAACATAAATTTTGTTTATTTATTGCACATGTCCTTTTGTATAATAAGCGATAAACAAGATAGTGACGAAATTTAACGTCACAAAAATAATCGGACAGTCCGTAGGTATAGGTGAACTAGTTTTTATCGATGGTATTATGGATAAAATGAAATATTTGGACATTTTTTAAAGAAAATTTAATTACAAGTGTTATAAATATGGGTGTACGTACAGTTTTAAGTTTTATTAGGACAGTGATCCTAAACACAAGGTCAGAATTGTACAGGAATATTTGTTAAACAATTGTCCAAAAGTACTGCATCCTTCTCCTCAATCGCCTGATTTAAATCCAATTAAAAATTTATGGGATCAACTGGACCACAAAATTCGTACAATACTTACAAAGACAACAACAAAGATAAAACAACGTTTGTTAGACGAATGGAAACGAATTTCGTCGGATTATTTAAATAAAGTCATCTGTAACATGCCCAAGCGATTACATGAAGTAATAAAACAAAAGGGTCAACCGACAAAATATTAATATTATGATAACGTGATTAAAAAGATTTTCATTTTATATAAAATTAATGTAATTCATTCACTGTCCGAATATTTTTGTGACGTTAAATTTCCTCACAATCTTGTTCATCGCTTATTATACAAAAGAACATGTGCAATAAATAAACAAAATTTATGTTTCTACTTACTTTGTATGAGAAAACAATTGATTCAATAATACTATCATAAACAATAAAAAGGAGCAATTGTTCTTGTATCAATATCGTGTCCGAATATTAATGCGAGTCACTGTATATATTCATTATACTCGTTGCATTTGTCTTTCGATGCTCTACAAGAATATCGGTAACAATATACAGAGTGTTGTATAAAAGTGTGCTGGAAACAGGAGTAGTCCTCAGGAGTAGTATCTTTTTTTCAGATACAAATATCAAGCGGATTACGAAAAAAAAACGAAAAAATGGACGTCGGATCTGTTGTACATACGAAAACCACACAATGGAGCGATAGAAAAAGACATATCCGTAGTTAACAATACATATGTAACAATAATTTAAACAATATTTATAATTGATTATGTTTTTCTTATTACATTGTCTATAATCATATTGTTCATAACTGATAATATTCTTTATTACTACTTTAGACAATATATTTGTACTACGTGACCTATAATATTATTTAAAAAAAATTGGTTAAGTAAACATTTTTATCACAATTAAATACAAAAATTACTTAACACGAAGATCGTCGTATGAAATTTTATATTCCAATCATATAATTGTAGTCAAAAATCGTAGGCAAATATTGTAGCTAAAATAGAAAAATATTGACATCCACAAAAAATAAGTACTTGGTCAATGAAAATATATAAAGTAAAATGTACAACTAAAATGTTTAGAATAAAATGTTCAAACAAACTGTTCGATAAACATGCTTAAAATAAAATGTTCAACTAAAATGTGTAAAATAAAGTATTCACAACCAATATGTTTAAAATGAAGTGTTCAAAATAAAATGTTCAACTAAAATTAACATCTACGAAAAATAAGTTCGAAACAATGCTTGTGTACGTCGATAGCGTCTGGTGTCGCATTTCGTATCGACAGCGCATTCAAATTCAGGAAACCTCGAAAACATGAAAACACCGATTTTCATAAAAGTCGCACGAAGTTGTGGATTGTGGCCAACTCTTTGAGCGAAAAGTGCGACGTGTGGCGTCGGGTGTCATCTGTCGAAGGAACGTGCAAACGTCGGAATACAAAAATTCTCCCCTCCACACTCTCGCCGATCCCATCGCACACTCTAACCGCCATTTCTGGCGCGGCTCCTATCGGGTCCCTTATTTCGTCGACGAAAAAATGGGGAGGTGGGTGAACTGGAAGAATGCAGTCTCAAGCCTCCGCGACCTAACCCAGTGAAATGAATTGGAGGATCGTGCCCCGACCGTGAAAATCGACGCCAGAAAAATATTTTCCTGGCCTTCGTGCTCCGGGCAACGAACGATGCCGATCTTTTGCGTAAGCCGCTTTCAGATATCTCGCAGAGTCGCTGAGATCGCTCGGTCCCCGAAAAATTCCGTTGGAAAAGTCGTTCGCCCATCGATAGCAAAGATTTCTCGCAGACGGAAGTGGTCACGATTTTTTTTCTTGCGGATTTTAGGGTCGAAGGTTTAGGTTAGGTGGACGGGTTTTTATGGAGCTTGGTGGATGGCGTATGAAATGGAGGGTTCGGGGTGTAGTGAAAAAAAAAGATTGCAAATTGAATTGATATTTTATATTGCTAGTAATAATAAAATTTTTTATTTCATTAAAAAATCATTCAAATAATTCAACAAATTATTTATTTATTATTGCAAATGATAAAAAAATATTTATTATGCAAATAAAATGTTATTTTTCATTTGGGTTTTAGAGAGGGACGAAAAGATTTAGAATACTATTTGCGCTGATATACATATGTATACTTAGTGAATAAATTTAGGATAATGTAAATTAAAGGGTTGGAACTTGAGTTCCAATATATCAATTACTAAAGAATTGAATTTGTATTACAAAGTTTCAATTATTTAAATCTCAAAATTTTAATTTTTTTAATTTTAATTTAAATATTAAGTTACACTTCTGCTTATGTCTACATGCTCCTATGTATTCAATAAATAGATTTTGGCTAGATTTTCTTTCTAATGTAAATTAAGGGTTGTTGACCAAGGTGATAATTACTGAAGGGGTGAATTCGGAGTGCATAGTTAATATTTAAAATAATTTCGAAATATTGATGAGTATTGATTTATTTTTGTCAATAGATTTAAGCTAGAACTCCATTTCCTTATAAATTTAAAGGTCCAGGGTTAATGACTGACGTGTATTAGTTACTGCTGAAGTAAATTTGGGGTGTAAGGTGAGTATTTTAAATTACTGTGAAATATTCACGAATGCTGATTTCAGTCAATAAAGGTCCGGCTTCCCTTTTCGATGTGAATGGAATGGTCGAGGGTTAATGACCGATTGATCGTGGGCAAAGTGAACATTTACAATCATTCCGGAATATTTCTGCATGCCGACGTATTTTTATAAAATCGACTTAGACCAGGTTTGCTAATACATTTCTATTAAATACGTTAAATAAATTTAAGTTAGCTTTCCTTTATTTTCTGAATCAGGGCGCCGAGGCTTGATGATAAAGATATCAACTATTGAAAGGGTGATTTTGAGGTGCAAAATTGACAGTTAAGATTATTCTAAGACACTCCCTGCGCTCTGATAATATTTTCTTGTCTACACGTATTCTGTAAGCAAGGGTTCGAGGTTCCCCTCTTGTACACAAGTTACCCAAAGGGGTGAGTTTGGGGTGCAAAGTTGGCAGTTTGTATTATTTTGGAAAGTTTGTTGATACTAATATTATTTATGTCATGTAAATTTCGGCTGGGTTCTCCTCTTTTTAATGTAAATCAGCTGGTTGCGGGGCGGTGTTGTACATCTAATTTACAGTAGGGACGAATTTTGGGGTGGAAAATTCACATAATTTTCGGAAGCTCGCAGATACTTCCATATCTTTATTATGTAAGTTCATGTTGTACTTCCCTTTTAATATAAATCGGGGGATTGAGGGTTGAAGCTTCAAATGTTGATTGCCGAAAGGGTGAATTAGGGGTAGAAAGACATTTCAAACATTTTAGACGAATGATTCATTTCAAACATTTAATTGTAAACATTTTAGTTGTGTGTGTGTGTGTGTGTGTGTGTGTGTGTGTGATTATTTTAGATGATCATTTTAGTTAAACATTTTAGTGAAACATTTTATTTGAAACGCTTAAATAGAATGTCCTTTTGAAATGAATTTATAAACGCGTCTGAAAATATTATAGAAATTAAAATTTCAGAAAAATTAGAAGTCAGTGATGTTTTTGATGAAGCCGACTTACAATTAGAGAGTTTAATGATCCCTTCGAATGCCCGAAATATCTCTCTTAAGATGGAATTTTGCGGATCGGCATAATGGCTGATCTAATTTCACCGAATTACTCGCGCGACGGATTCTGGGACGATATGGGATTACCAAATCGCGTAATAACCTAATATTTCACCAGACTTCCCTCAGTCACGATGACAGTTTTCCATTTTCCTGGGCGCTTATGCCGCGAGAAAATACACGGGGTCGACACCAGCGCGAATGTTTAAATAAAAAGCGAGCAACGAACGCTTTCGGACCGCTTGTTGCTGATCGAGTATGTATAATTACCCCGACGTTATTGATACTTTTGGACCACGTTCGTAGTGTGCAATTCATTTTATTATTTACTTTATTAACGTCGATCACAGAAGTTACTAGGTAAACTGAAAAGTCACTAGCGAGGCACGACAAAATTGTCCATCAACTTTTAAAATATTTTGACCAGAAGTTTGCATAAAAATGGTTTAGTGATTATGAATAATATAATTTATATTAAATTTTTTAACGACGACCGCAGAAGTTACTAAATCAACCGAAAAACCACTAGCAAAATGCTGAAAAATTATCACAATCAACTACCAAGAATATTCGATTATTTTGCATAAAAATGGTTTCGAGACAGTGATTAATAATTTCTTAATTTTACTAATGCTGACCACGTAAGTTACTTGTTAGATAAACTAAAAAGTTAATAGCCAATGTTATGTTAAGAAATTAGCATAATATTAAGATGATTTATGGGAAGAGCGAATGTTTCAGAAAGTAAGATTTGCCTTTATACATGTACTCACGACTACTCTCGAAAATAGTCTGAGAACGAAAATGGGCTCCGGATACATTACGATGACAGTCAGCTCCATCAACCGTGTTACGGCAGCGAGAGAGAACAGGAATGCGGTTAGAATCAGAAGTATCACCAGCTTCAACAGACCTATGATTGCCTAGAATTATAGTTCTGGTCATTACAACGTCATGAAAATTACTGGCTACCACATAAACGTACCCGCATAAAAATAGAGTCTACAACCTCCTCGGAAACTACGTAAACCCTCGCACCCTAAATTCACCCTTCTAGTAACTGATGCCTTAAACATACCGCACTCAACCCTTGCACGCATATTGGGAAGCTAATTTACGACACATTTAGTCAATTAATTTTTCTAAGAACGAAGAAATATCTTGGAATAGTTTAGACCGTAGTCTTTCTACCCCTAATTCACCCTTTCGGCAATCAACATTTGAAGCTTCAACCCTCAATCCCCCGATTTATATTAAAAGGGAAGTACAACATGAACTTACATAATAAAGATATGTAAGTATCTGCGAGCTTCCGAAAATTATGTGAATTTTCCACCCCAAAATTCGTCCCTACTGTAAATTAGATGTACAACACCGCCCCGCAACCAGCTGATTTACATTAAAAAGAGGAGAACCCAGCCGAAATTTACATGACATAAATAATATTAGTATCAACAAACTTTCCAAAATAATACAAACTGCCAACTTTGCACCCCAAACTCACCCCTTTGGGTAACTTGTGTACAAGAGGGGAACCTCGAACCCTTGCTTACAGAATACGTGTAGACAAGAAAATATTATCAGAGCGCAGGGAGTGTCTTAGAATAATCTTAACTGTCAATTTTGCACCTCAAAATCACCCTTTCAATAGTTGATATCTTTATCATCAAGCCTCGGCGCCCTGATTCAGAAAATAAAGGAAAGCTAACTTAAATTTATTTAACGTATTTAATAGAAATGTATTAGCAAACCTGGTCTAAGTCGATTTTATAAAAATACGTCGGCATGCAGAAATATTCCGGAATGATTGTAAATGTTCACTTTGCCCACGATCAATCGGTCATTAACCCTCGACCATTCCATTCACATCGAAAAGGGAAGCCGGACCTTTATTGACTGAAATCAGCATTCGTGAATATTTCACAGTAATTTAAAATACTCACCTTACACCCCAAATTTACTTCAGCAGTAACTAATACACGTCAGTCATTAACCCTGGACCTTTAAATTTATAAGGAAATGGAGTTCTAGCTTAAATCTATTGACAAAAATAAATCAATACTCATCAATATTTCGAAATTATTTTAAATATTAACTATGCACTCCGAATTCACCCCTTCAGTAATTATCACCTTGGTCAACAACCCTTAATTTACATTAGAAAGAAAATCTAGCCAAAATCTATTTATTGAATACATAGGAGCATGTAGACATAAGCAGAAGTGTAACTTAATATTTAAATTAAAATTAAAAAAATTAAAATTTTGAGATTTAAATAATTGAAACTTTGTAATACAAATTCAATTCTTTAGTAATTGATATATTGGAACTCAAGTTCCAACCCTTTAATTTACATTATCCTAAATTTATTCACTAAGTATACATATGTATATCAGCGCAAATAGTATTCTAAATCTTTTCGTCCCTCTCTAAAACCCAAATGAAAAATAACATTTTATTTGCATAATAAATATTTTTTTATCATTTGCAATAATAAATAAATAATTTGTTGAATTATTTGAATGATTTTTTAATGAAATAAAAAATTTTATTATTACTAGCAATATAAAATATCAATTCAATTTGCAATCTTTTTTTTTCACTACACCCCGAACCCTCCATTTCATACGCCATCCACCAAGCTCCATAAAAACCCGTCCACCTAACCTAAACCTTCGACCCTAAAATCCGCAAGAAAAAAAATCGTGACCACTTCCGTCTGCGAGAAATCTTTGCTATCGATGGGCGAACGACTTTTCCAACGGAATTTTTCGGGGACCGAGCGATCTCAGCGACTCTGCGAGATATCTGAAAGCGGCTTACGCAAAAGATCGGCATCGTTCGTTGCCCGGAGCACGAAGGCCAGGAAAATATTTTTCTGGCGTCGATTTTCACGGTCGGGGCACGATCCTCCAATTCATTTCACTGGGTTAGGTCGCGGAGGCTTGAGACTGCATTCTTCCAGTTCACCCACCTCCCCATTTTTTCGTCGACGAAATAAGGGACCCGATAGGAGCCGCGCCAGAAATGGCGGTTAGAGTGTGCGATGGGATCGGCGAGAGTGTGGAGGGGAGAATTTTTGTATTCCGACGTTTGCACGTTCCTTCGACAGATGACACCCGACGCCACACGTCGCACTTTTCGCTCAAAGAGTTGGCCACAATCCACAACTTCGTGCGACTTTTATGAAAATCGGTGTTTTCATGTTTTCGAGGTTTCCTGAATTTGAATGCGCTGTCGATACGAAATGCGACACCAGACGCTATCGACGTACACAAGCATTGTTTCGAACTTATTTTTCGTAGATGTTAATTTTAGTTGAACATTTTATTTTGAACACTTCATTTTAAACATATTGGTTGTGAATACTTTATTTTACACATTTTAGTTGAACATTTTATTTTAAGCATGTTTATCGAACAGTTTGTTTGAACATTTTATTCTAAACATTTTAGTTGTACATTTTACTTTATATATTTTCATTGACCAAGTACTTATTTTTTGTGGATGTCAATATTTTTCTATTTTAGCTACAATATTTGCCTACGATTTTTGACTACAATTATATGATTGGAATATAAAATTTCATACGACGATCTTCGTGTTAAGTAATTTTTGTATTTAATTGTGATAAAAATGTTTACTTAACCAATTTTTTTTAAATAATATTATAGGTCACGTAGTACAAATATATTGTCTAAAGTAGTAATAAAGAATATTATCAGTTATGAACAATATGATTATAGACAATGTAATAAGAAAAACATAATCAATTATAAATATTGTTTAAATTATTGTTACATATGTATTGTTAACTACGGATATGTCTTTTTCTATCGCTCCATTGTGTGGTTTTCGTATGTACAACAGATCCGACGTCCATTTTTTCGTTTTTTTTTCGTAATCCGCTTGATATTTGTATCTGAAAAAAAGATACTACTCCTGAGGACTACTCCTGTTTCCAGCACACTTTTATACAACACTCTGTATATTGTTACCGATATTCTTGTAGAGCATCGAAAGACAAATGCAACGAGTATAATGAATATATACAGTGACTCGCATTAATATTCGGACACGATATTGATACAAGAACAATTGCTCCTTTTTATTGTTTATGATAGTATTATTGAATCAATTGTTTTCTCATACAAAGTAAGTAGAAACATAAATTTTGTTTATTTATTGCACATGTTCTTTTGTATAATAAGCGATGAACAAGATTGTGAGGAAATTTAACGTCACAAAAATATTCGGACAGTGAATGAATTACATTAATTTTATATAAAATGAAAATCTTTTTAATCACGTTATCATAATATTAATATTTTGTCGGTTGACCCTTTTGTTTTATTACTTCATGTAATCGCTTGGGCATGTTACAGATGACTTTATTTAAATAATCCGACGAAATTCGTTTCCATTCGTCTAACAAACGTTGTTTTATCTTTGTTGTTGTCTTTGTAAGTATTGTACGAATTTTGTGGTCCAGTTGATCCCATAAATTTTTAATTGGATTTAAATCAGGCGATTGAGGAGAAGGATGCAGTACTTTTGGACAATTGTTTAACAAATATTCCTGTACAATTCTGACCTTGTGTTTAGGATCACTGTCCTAATAAAACTTAAAACTGTACGTACACCCATATTTATAACACTTGTAATTAAATTTTCTTTAAAAAATGTCCAAATATTTCATTTTATCCATAATACCATCGATAAAAACTAGTTCACCTATACCTACGGACTGTCCGATTATTTTTGTGACGTTAAATTTCGTCACTATCTTGTTTATCGCTTATTATACAAAAGGACATGTGCAATAAATAAACAAAATTTATGTTTCTACTTACTTTAAGGAGTGCTTTATTATATGAGAAAACAATTGATTCAATAATATTGTTGCGAATTACTGCATTTCTTTCGCGTCGCGGCATTTTATTTACAATAAAGTACATAAACTATAATACAACTCAATTCAATTATGTTTGAGATCTTTGGACCGCTCGACGGTCCGATCCCGACTCTTCGATTGTCCGTTGATAACACACCTCCGTGGCAACCCCACTCTTCTATTATTCTTTAAGGAGGTGTTCACAACAGGGCTGTTTCACATTACAGCCACTTGATTTGGACAAGTCGCCGTAACAATATTATCATAAACATTAAAAAAGAGATATAATTCTTGTAACAATATCGTGTCCGAAACATTAAGTAATCAACTTTCAAACGCAAACATATCGAGGTTAAACAATCGAAAGTATTCAATCATTATACTTGTTGGATTCGTTTCTTCGCCCTTCATCAAAACACGTACGATTCTATTTAAAATTAAACGAAAATAATTTATCAAAAATATTTAAGTTCCTCTGCTTTCAGACGCTACTATCTCAGGATTAAATGACTACAATACTACTCGTCTTATCATGCTCTTGTTACGAGCCGAGGGCCAGGCAGTTTGGGTGGCCGGAGGTTGCATGTAATTGGAATTTTTGGATGAGGTGCGTAGACCAGCCGATGTTTATTTCGACACGGGTAGCTACCTTTAAAATTAGGATAAGGTGTTTGGAGAAATTGATATTAGGGTTAGAAAAGAAATAAAGATATACCTCGAGCGGTTAAGATATATCTTGGTGGGTTATACCAACTACTGGTTTGAAACAGGAGGTGGAAATGATTAAACTTGAAACCAAAGAAAACTGGTAAAAACTAAATTATTACGCGTTGGGTTTTACAACTGTAAGTAAGTTTTCGCGGAAGAAGAATTGAAACTCGATGTTACTAATGTTTCCGCGTCGACGAATGACTCGAAACTAGCCCAATTCCCGGTCGCGTTTGGGCCCTTTATATAGTCAGTTTTTCTGTGGAAAAATGGTAGTGGGGATGATCCTATGTGGTCCGACTCCAGAAATGTTCGTCGTCGTACTCTCTCGGAGGTACTCGACTCGCGATATACAAATGAATCCCCGGCTGGCTGGCGCCAGCCTGGCGTATGCCTTCAGGAGGGAATATAAAAAATTCGTGGGAAGATTCTCCGTACGTTACACTCTAAAAGGCTCTTGAAAGCAAGCTACGAAATTCTTTTATTTCCGAATACCATAATCTGCGAAGCTTCAGAAAATCGGGTCTGCTTTATTCTACGTCCACCGAGATGGATATCCGGCGATCGTAATCCGCCGTTCGCAGAAGTCAGGAGACCAGAAACATAAAAACAACCGTGTCGCTGAAATTTCGCAACTCCATGTATCGGATTAACCGTCGGAAGACGGTTTCGATGGTCGCGGGCAACGTCTTACGACCGTTAGTCTATACGTACTCCGAATATCGTTTTCCGGCAAATTTTTTTTTGGGGGGGGGGATAGTACTGCTATGCTCCATAAGGTACGGAAGAAAGCGGTGGAGGGGGACGGAACTAAAGGAAACCAGAAATCCTGCTGGATGATTGGCTTCTATCTTCAGTACGATCGGGTCGCGCCGTTTATTTACAACACAGAGGCAACCTTTAGCGAACACCAACGACGACCCCCCACCCCACCCCGATCCAGCACCTAAAGGTGTCGGTGATGCAGCCACGTAGTGTTTGCACTCGTGGTTGGAGTGGCGAAAGCGACGATTCGTTACCGGGAAACACGCGAGTGTCGATCGAGTTTTCCTTCTTCGGTTTCGGCGGCGCTGTTGGTGCGGCGAGTTTATTGGAAATTTGTGGCGACGGCGGGGAATATCAATTTTGGTGGGACGTGACTGGGAACAGGTTTTTGGCAGCGTTAAAAGGAACGCATTGAAATTGCGTATCGCTTCTAACGGTTAAGATTCGAATTAAAAAATGCGATCAATTACGAAGAATATTATTTTTGGTTTATGGACCGTCGAGGTCATTTCAACCCGTGGCGTTTGGATCATTGCTTAACACGTTCGCCCGCAGCATAAAGAACGTCATATTAATGTTCTGAATATAATTATTTAAAATTATAGCACATAGCATGATATTTAGAGAATTGATGCCTTCACTTTGGCGGCATTTTCATCATGTCGCGTAAGATGATACAATGTATTTAATGCAATAAATACAATAAATATAACTATGCTGATAGCGAACGTAACATAATTTAATTACTCAGCTTTTGGCAATTATGTAAAATACTAGAAATAGTATTTAATGTATTACATTATATTATATATAATGTACAGTTTTTAGTATGATATACAGTATAAATGTATTTAATTATACTATATAATACACGATATAATAATTTAGTATAATATACAGTATAATATATATATATATATATATTTATATACCATATATATATTATACTGTATATTATACTAAATTATTATATTGTATATTATATAGTATAATTATATATATATATATATATATATATATATATATATATATATATATATACATAATTATAATTATATATTATAAAATATAAAAAATGTTAATTTAATAATATTTTATTAATTATATATATATATTTATATATAAAATATATATAATTAATAATATTATCAAATTTACATTTTTTATATTTTTTTATTGCTGCAGCATTTAATACATTATTACCGTATTAAATTATGCATTAACCTAATAAGAATGGTTTAGTACGATTACATTGTGTATAATGTTATTGATCCTGGAATTCCTAATAAATTAAACATTATTTAAAATCATGGAAATTTGAGTTCCTCGTTGTATTATTCAAATATTTTAATGATGCAACAATCTAGTTATCGTTATTTATGCGATAGTAATTATTGATATCTAAATTCCTCATAAATGTGATATCAATAAATAATCATTGTACGTCATATAACAAACATTGTTAAAAAGAACAATATGAGACAATTTTAAACAATATCATATGAAAATATAACATTGAGCATCATATATCCCATAAATTTAATATAAAATTCGTATCGATGTTATTATAATTCCGTTCAATATTATTGGAGCTTTAATACCTGAACAAAAAATATTATTTAATATCATGAGAGTTGAAGTTCTCTACAAAAAATATTATTAAATTATTATTATATATGTTATTATATATATTAAAATATTATATTCTCGAACTTAAAATTCATATTATCCTAACATTAATTAGTGTCGTTAAAATTCAAATTGCTGTTAAATTGACATAAACTAATATGATGAGAGGTATTATTGTTTCCTGTTGTCGAAATATAAATTTCTTATAAGCTAATATTGATTTCGTGAGAGACTGGATGTGGTTTGTGGTGAGTGGACGGTGACAAGGTGACTATGTACATATAATATTATACGATATTGGCTGTAATGTAATTAGAACTCGCCATTTGTGATTGTGATTGGAGTATGATGAATATTGTAATGCGACTGTAATTACATGCTATTAGGAGAAGATGATTGATTAAAACCATCAACCCAATTATATGTATATTAAATATAGAAAATAGTATAATACACACACAATAATTTTTTTTTTGTTAAGTTACACAATTTTGCTTCGTGTAATGTTTAAAAGTGTAAAATGATGATAACGAAAATTTTATCATTTATAATATTGTTTGTTATATTCCCCGCCTATTTTATATCTTCTACACTTTCTAAAATTTTTGGTATTTCTATATTTGATCATTGGTAATTAGTTATTAATTTTATTTGTCATTTATATTAGTACTACCACGATTTACAGCGGGTATTTTTTATAGTTTTCCCCCAGTTTACATATCTTACAATTTTTAAATTTCTAGTACTTGTATATTTGACTATTGCATTTTCTGTAGACTCTATATTTTTCGTAATCACAACTTACACCGGTCTTTTTTTATAGTTTTCCCCTATTTTGCATCTTTCATAATTTTTAAATTTTTAGTTCTTGTGTATTTGACTATTCCATTTACGTAGTTTCTATATTTTAGTGTTTCTATATTCGCCAGTTGCATTTTAGTGGTTTCTATGGCTTTAGTATTTCTATATTTGATTATTACATTCGTGCAGTTTTTATATTTTTAATATTTCTTTATTTATTACGTATACTCTATTTATATTGTTTATACATATAGCCAAATATAAAAATACTAAAATGTAGAAGCTACATGAATTCAAAAATTCAGTAAATTTTATATTTGTTGTATATTAATAATCTATATTATAATATAATAATATAATAAATATAATATATATAGTAATATATAATAAATAGTATCCATATTTGAATATATCTACATTTGATTACTGAATTTATATAGTTTCTACATTTTACTATCTTTATATTTGATTATTGTATTTCGTCAAGTTTCTAATATTTCTATCATTTTCTTCTTAATTGTATTTTGCATGTATCGGAATTCTGCCATGTATTACAACGATTCTTACAATCATTGAGCTTCTGCTGTGATTTTTTAATGTATAGTATTTCTACAGTCGACGACATTTATCATTTGATGGATCGTGCGAAATCATTCGGCTCGAATTCACATTTAACTAAACTCGAATAGCGGAATTATGTTTGATGCGAGATTTTCGCGGAAAATTTTGCGAAACTCTCAACGGTATTGATCGACGAGAAAGAGAATGATCGACTTTCGAGTTCACGTCGTATTTGTTGCATAGGGGATTATGGATTTGATGGATTGATAATGAGCCAGCTATCAGCGCAAGGATTATTTCGTACTGGTTTCGTGAATGTTTGATAAGCTTCGATTAGGCCACTGATTTTACATGTCTATATAAAATATACATTTGTTGTTGTAATAATCTCTGTGCAATTCGTCAGGAGAAATTCATTATCGAACGTATTCTCCTTTTAATAATTGGGAACTATTTTAATGAAATTTGTTCATAATAATAATAATTATTATTATTATTTCCTCTGCAGTTCGATGAAAATTAACGAGAGAAAATCACCTTCTATAAACAAATACAACCGCGTATTATTCTTACGATTATTTCAACATTCATTTAAATTGAATTTATGTGTAATGATAATTAAATATTACATTGGTTGAAGTTACGTGAAAATCAAGAACAGAAAACATTTTCCATAAATAAATATATTTATTTTAATTATAATATTTATTTTAGTTACGAACTTATATGAAATAATTATTAAAACCTATTTTCAAAGAAGTTTCATGAAGATCGTGGAGAATAAAATCATTAGTAATAAATGGATATGTACACGTACATTTTTGTTAAAGATTGTCTCAATGTTTATTTAATTTTCAAATCATTCATAATTGATAATTATTTCATTGGTAATTAAGTAGAAATCTTCAGAATTAAAGTTTTCTTGTACATATATACATAAATATAAAGTTAAAAAAATTGTGTCTAAAAATATAGCAGTAATTTTCTTTCGAAAAGAAAACTTTCGAAATCATAATTAATATTGCTTGGTCATCTCTCGGCTCGCTAATGTGCTTCAATAATCAAACACAGCTATAATTCCGAAGAGTTCCATGCCATAATTATCACGTTCGAAAATTCAATTATTGTATAATATGAGAATCAATTCTATTTAGTATTTCACGAAACCGAAATATGGATGTATATAAATTCCATAATTGATATACAAGGAAATTCATTTATTTAATAACGAGAAAGCTACGTATTTAGTGTATCACGAATGAAAACAATAATTGAAACAATTTTTAATTAGTTATATAATATTTTCGGGATTATTTTTATTAAAATTGTATAATTGATATAACTGCGGAATCGAATGATGCGAGAGAAGTGAAAATCAATGTATTCAATGATCGGCTGATGATTGAGAAGTGAGAGGCGATTGAGATTGTTATTTACATATGTCGAGAATATAGTGCGTGAAATTAGCGTAAATATTCGCGTGTATATTTTAATTTTTTGTACAATCAATTGACAATATAAATTGATGAAATTTGATTATCAACAGTATACAACAACTCTGAAAATTCTTCGACATTTTGCTTTTATTGAAATTCCTTAATAACATATCATTTAATATCATCGAAATTCAAATTGCTGTAAATTTTCGCATTAGCATTGCTGAAATTAAAATTCGTATTAATCTAACATTAACTGGTGTCGTTCAAATTGTAATTGCTATAAAATTAACATAAGCTATGTGGTCTGGCTAGAACTTACTATTGTTATAATTTATATTATTTACCATTATAAATTGATAAAATATGATTATCAACAATGTTGAACAATATAAAATTCTTATGATATTTCAATTTTTATTTTAAATTTCGTTCGAAGAATCGCTGTTCCTGTCAACAACCAAACTTCGTCTGAGGAATAATTACCCTTCCACAAAATTCAACTATTCCGATCCCTTCATTATAAAGTTTTTAATATTCGTATAGCCTCGGGCTATTTATAAATTCCTCGGAGAAAAAATTTTACAGATTCTCCGACGTAATTAACCCCTTGAAATACGATTTCTTTCATTGTCATGTTGATTAGCATACTCTGTCGTTAATAAATTCTACACGAGACAGAAAATTTATATTTGTTACATTATATGACTGCATTGTTTTAAATGACAACATATTCAATTTTTATTGTAACATATTTTTGAATATTTAGTACATATCGAATATATATCATTCGAGCAAGGAGGGGATAGTTTTACCCTTAAAAATATAAACGAAGGAAAGAAATTCAATTTTTTAATATCTTTAAGTTTTTATCTTAAATTTTTTTAATATCTGGTGCAATTTTAAAAATATGGAAGTTCTATCTCAAAGAAAATAAAAAGGGGTGCAAAATCTAATTTTCGCTGGAAGTAATTTCTTAATATCCAATAAAATTGTAGAAATAATTATGCAGAGAGGGAAACATCTACAAGATACCACATTCATTCAGGGGGTAGTTTCGTACTACGAAAAATAAAAAGGGATGAAACATTTAATTTTCACTGCAAATATTTTATTAATATACGGTAAAATTTTAGAAATAAACATGGAGATAGGTAATATCTAGATATCGTTATTAAGGCGGTAGTTTCACCCTGAAGAAAGTAAGGAAGGCATGAAAAATTTAATTTATGTTATAAACAGCTTTTTAATGTCATGAGAATTTTGATAACATATACAAAAATAGGGTAACATCTACATATCGCAATTAAAAAGGGGCTGTTCCGCTCTAAAATAAAATAGGTAAAGGGGATAAAAAGTTCAAATTTTATTATACGCATTATTTTAATACCTGATAAATTTGCAAAATATACAAGAAAATGGGATAACATCAGGATGTCGTTGTTAAAGGGGCAGTTTCACCGTGCAGAAAATAAAAAGGGGATGAAAATTTTTTGTTCAGGAGCAATTAAAATTATGAAATAAAATTGTCCGACATTCATAATTTCGACATAAAAATCATCGAAAAATCGTAAATTATCCGTCGCGACGCGTGCTCACGAGCCAGAATCAGCGTAATCGTTTAACTCCTGCGAAATTTGCCCTAATCGCGATCATCTGAAGCTGTAGTGACTCCGTGTCATTGTTACAAGTGCGCCAACGATATTTCACCAAATTCTGATTCGCTGGATCAACCGAAACTTGCTGGACCAATTGAATTTCGGCGGCCGGGGGTGGCCAGCCGCCTTCGTAAAGGTCGCGCGAACATGATAATCACATTTCCGACTCAGCGCGAATATTTTTGGCTCTACGCACGGCCGGCACTACACCATAAATCGCACGAAACGAAAAATGGTTCGATGGAACTCGAGCGATAAGCGAAAATGAAACTTTGTTGGTCATTTTTCAAATTCGCGTGCTTCTGATAAGTTCGAAACGTTTCTCCGGCGTATGAAATCACCGTGATTCTGTGGAACGAAGTATTCCCTTTCCAACGAATCCAAGAACGTTGATCTGCGATACTTTGTTGCAAATTTATAGCAGTTTTGAAAAAAAGTATACAAGATTAATGTGATTTCTGAGGTCGTGGAATTCTAGGCGAACATTTTTCGAAATTCAGAATACCATAACTTCGTTAAAAAATATCGTAGGGTGGTGTTTTTCTACTCATTTTAGAAGTCCAATTTCCCAGTTTCGTAGCATCTTAATTCTCCTGTTTTATAAATTTTATTTCGTTAATACCCTGCACTGTAAATAAAAATGGTTCCGTCCTGTCGATTTCTCATATTCGCATAGATCTGAGTGGTTCAAAAAATTGTTTGGCAAACGCAATCACAATTATTTTAACGAACGAAGTCTCCCCTTTCGAATGAGCCCGAAAGTATTGATCTATGATTTTTGTTTGCCATCGTATAGCACCTTGGATTCTCTTCCGAATGAAATTCTGAAATTCAAAATACCGTAACTTTGTTAACAAAAAAAACTGTAGAATGGTGTTCTTAGATACATTTCAAAGGGTGAAATCTTCGCTTTCGCGCCGTTTGGATTATTTAGTATTAGTGCCCGATCGCGAGTGCCTGATCTCCGTTCCTTCATGAAGTGGCTGAAACGACGAGAAACCTGGCAGAAAAGTATAAATTTCATTGTTTTGTTTCTACACTTTTCATTGATAAGTGTTACATCGACGAGATTGCATAGCGAATATATTTTAGCCAATTGGTGTTATTTCAATCATTTCGATGATAATTTTAATGACAATAATTTCAAGGATAATAATTTCAAAGATAATAATTTCGAGAATTATATTTCCAAAGACAACAATTTCGGAGACAACACTTTCTAGAATAACAATTACAAAGATAGTAATTTCTAGGATAACAATTTCAAAAATAATAATTTCTAGAATAATTTCTGGGATAATTTCGAAGGTAATAATTTCGAAGATAGTAATTTCGAAGATAATGATTTCGAAGATATCAATGTCGAAGATAACAATTTTGAAGATAACAATTTCGAAAATGATAATTTCAGAATTAATAATTTCAAAGATGATAATTTCGAAGATAATAATTGACAATTTCGGTCGAAATTATAGAAATCCTGTTAAATACAAGCAAATACTAAATAAAATATAATTTTCTTGACATTGCGATATCTTCTGAACCGTCGATTAGTTCTTTATTTTCTTGGCTACAACAGTGAAGTCACGATGCTCCTTCCCTATTCTCTTGCGGAACGATACGTCACTATAACGAAAGCCCCTGTAATTAATCCTTTCCAAGACCTTTAAGCGGCACCTCCTCGCGATGATCTGCGCGTAATTGGAAGTCATGATTGCAGTCACTAACTTCGGTATGCTCAGAAAATTATGGATCACGCTATTAATTCCAGTGTCAGATATCGGTACTTTCACTTGCTGTCCATTATTCAGCGCATTGGCAACCTCCACGGACACGGACACTAAGCCCTCGCCAATTTTTCGCTGCTGCATCTCCGGCAGCGTAGCCAGGAACATCAACTCCATAATACAATCAATATTATAATATTTGAATAAATTTATCTTGCTGTGTATAGCAATCAGAAAATCTACGTAGCCCCTGGCCCGGTGATGTACGCAATTATCCTTGAATCTTTCAAGCCAACTCTTTTGGCAAGGTCGCCAGAGGACCGGGCGATGTCGACGAAACGGTGGGCGCCCACACGGACGTCGCGGGTTAGTTACAGGATCTCTCGGCATCGGATGATCTCTCAATATCTTAATTTTATTGAGAACAACACCAACAACTTCCCCAGTCTTGACGTCGACTGCAACAATGCTGACACCGTCTTTAGCAATTTCCACACAGAGCTCCTCGAGCGCTCTGACGCTACAAGGCGCCGATATCAGATTTACGGCTTTGCAGATGCTCTCGTTGGGGAAAAAGCTTTTCCTTATTACTTGTAATGCTCCCTCCAAAGTATCCTCCGTCAGAGACTCGAACTCGATTTCTCCACCTTCTATGGAGCCCCACTCAATGCAGGATTCAGTATTAGTTCTGGAACTGAACGAAAAGAAACAATTAATTAGTATGCACGTAATATTAAACGGTATATTAAACGACGGAAGCTTTAATCGAATCAAGTTTCCAGAAACGTTTGGAGATACAGTAATGTCTCCCTAACTGACGCTCGGATTACGCACAGAAATGGACAATCTGGGAAGAGGAGACACGATTACTCGAGCCTCGCGGCTCGTTTTTATAGTTATCGGTGAATCGACAACTTTGTAGACGACTCGTTTTTATAAGCGAATAGATTGGAAATATCTATACGCCAGGATTAAACACATTTTTCCGTTCCGAAAAACTTGCAATTTCTCGATCCATCCGTTTCGAATGGCACGATGTTTCAATGCGCATACTTCTAAATTCATAATTTCGAAATTATCTGGTTTCTGTAGTTTCTGATTTTTAAGATTCCAATTCCAATTCAAATCAAATTGACGGTTTTTAAATTCTCTGATTTATAAATTTACAATTTCGAAGTCAGCTGATTTCTATATGATCAAATTTTTAAGATTTCAATTTCTAAATTCTTTGATTTATAAATTCACGATTTTTCAGTTTTCTGAAATTTTAATTGTTATCAACTGGTTTCTAAATGTTCTAGTTCTTACCGTTTCAATTTCTGAATTGTTTGATTTCTGCATTTACGCTTTTTAAGATTTCCGACTCTTAAATTTACAAATTTTTAAATCATCTGCTTCCCAAATTTTCTAAATCTTATCATTTTAATTTCTAAATTCTTTGATTTACAAATTCACGATTTTTAAGTTCTCCAATTTCTATATATATAAATGTACATTTTTTAAATTATCTAGTATTTAAATTTTCTAATTTTCAAGATTTCAATTTACAAATTTGAATAATCGTATCTCCTCTTCCCGACTTGTCCATCTTCGTGCACTATCCGAGCGTCAATTAGGGAGAATTCTCCGTATCCGGCCAAAATAGAGGTTGACTCATATCTCGATGAAAAATATATTTTATTTATAAATATTTAAATTCGTAAAAATAAATTGTCTTTCTTATACCCGACACACGGAAAACATTAGTCAAAACAAGTGACTGAAGAATGTTCGCGGAAGAATATAGCAAAAATGTACGTACCATTCCATTTTAGTTCACTAAGAAATTCTCACTATACTTCACTGGGAAAATTAACTGAGAAAATTCGCCGAGGTCTTCGCACTGATCACTGCTGCACTGATCACAGAATGAGTGTTTCCGTTGACATCGGCAGGGTATTTATACTGTCCTTGCTAAAGGACAGAACGTCCTAATCAGCAAAGACGAACAATGACAAAAGGATACTACCCGAAAAAAAATGCGCCAGGTATGAAAACGTCTCCCGTGGAAAACCATTAGCCACCGCGGCCGGCTATCAGGTAAGCACATGTACCTGCGATGACCGGTCGTGTCATACGGATTTTACAAGGATCGGTTCGATCGGTTAAATTAAAAGAAAAAGAACAGCGGCGGATTAGGCCGAGCTAGTGGAAATGAGTCAATTGAAGGAACCATCGTAAACGGGCTCGCACCGAGCCTTGATGAAAATTATGATTTGCAAGGGAAAGCAGAACCTACGGGGACTAATTAGGGCCTGGTTATTTACAGTACCTTTGTTATTGGATATATTTACAGGGTGAAGTTATCGAAAACATGTTCCTACAAAAGTTGTTTAGCATGAAAGGGGGCATTCGATGGTATGAAGAATTTTCCTGCAGGTATAGTGATGCGGGAGATATCCAAGTGGAATTAATGTTTTCAAATGTCATCTTTGTATAGCGATGCCGAGAGATCTGTTACATACGAAAAATATAAGGATATGAAACAGTTATTACATTATGTAACGCCTGTGCATCATGACTATTTCAAAACACCGCCACATAAAGAGAGTAAATAAATAATAACAATATCTTATTTTAAGTTTAACAATATATAAATATATTTAACGTTCAAAATAAGAAACGAGACTCCTATTTTATTTATTGTAATTATTAATAAACAAAATTATATGGATTAATAGAAAATATATTTCGAATGATATTTAAAATTTCATAATTGAAATTAAATGATTATTACAATTGATTAATTATGAAAATGATGTAAGTCCATTTAAAGCCAGCAAACATGTATTACTTTGGTTAAATTACATATTGATAAATTAGTAGTATTTTATTTTTTTATACATAATATAACAGCTGTCTGTTGAAACGAACAACGTGATATTATTTCATGTAGTAAAATGATATAAATGCAATGCATATGCGACAAATGAACGCAAGTCGCTAGCTGAAATCTACACATGCATTCGACTGTGCACTAGCAAAAGTCCAGAAAAGCTGTTATTGAAATTAATTTCTCAATGCCATAAATAAAGTTTTTATTTTCAAATAAAACTTTTTTTAATAATCGCTCTATTTGTCATAGCGTGTCATAGCGTATTAGGGATTTCAATTTTGTATCGCGCCTCGGGCACCAGTACGCATTAATCCGCCAATGCTTGGGAGGGCTCTTTATTTCGCCCTTGCTGAAGAACAGAGAACTCGTATTCGTCAAGGACGAACAATGCCGGCGAAAAAGATGCCGGGCGTGAAAATGCCTCGCGAATACAACCCTTGGTCGCCGAGACCGGCCATCAGCTATATGTATACAGTGAGTCCCACTGACATTCGAACACTTCTCAAGGCGCAATTTTAACTTTTTTAAAATTAGAGTAGACGATTTGAATTTTTTTTTAGATCATAGAGGGACCTGTATAATACACAATGTTACAATTTTGCTATTACATGCTTGGAATGACAAAACAAAGTAAAAGTCTCTCGTTGTTTAACTTTCTTATCTGAGGAAGCTATTTTTGATCACTTTTAGGCTAATTTTGCCGATTTTGCCGATTTTTCGAACTTCGAGATATTTAACTAATGAATGTTTAATAAAATATTTATAAATAATTTCAATATATATCATTAGTTAATTATATTTATTAATAATGATAAAATCTATAAATTTCGAATACTTCTTTTGAAATATGAAGGTTAATTATTTAAAAATAAAAAAGGATGTTTATATTATGAAATCTAACGAAAATGTAAAAAATGCGTCTTGTTGATCTCGGTAAGTTATACGCATGCTGAAAATTTCATTGAAATCGTTTAACGCAATGGTAAGTTACAAACGTTAAAAGATTGTAAAAATTGCAAATTTCTCACACTTCTTGATAAAAAGTGCGATTTTTGCGATCATTAATTATTTACAACTCGTACGAAGGTCAACCGATTTCAGTGAAATTTTTAGCATGTACATAACTTATCGTTATCTAAATAATAAATGTATAATTATAATTATTAATATTATACAAATAATAAATTAAATTTTTTAAAATAAAAAAAACACCATTTTCAAAATAAACCAATGAGAAACGATTAAGATTTCCGAATGATTCAATTTGTATTGCGCTTGTCCTCCCGATGATGAATTGTAGACAATATCGATCTATCCGTGCGAAGCAGTATTTTCGTGAAAACGTTACTCTCCCTTATACATTTTAGTATTTTACAGTATTATATATCGTCCGCATCTGTTCACCAAAAGTCGAGTCGCAGGCGACTTTTCGTCGAGTCCCTCATTTCAAGAAATATATTTCGCTACCAATATTTTAGGGCATCGTTGGTCAGAATTAAAATTTTTCGTTGAAGATTGTCTCAATTTTTGTTTCATTATCAATTAATTAATAATTGATGATTATTTCATTGGAAATTCCATAGAAATCTTTAGAATACAAATTTTATTTTACATTTAAATAAATATAAATTTGAAATGATTATGTCTAAAAATATAGCAGCAATTTTCTTTCAAACAGAATGCTTTCGTTGCCTCGCGGCTCGTTTTTATAGTTGGTGGCAATCGTTAACTATAAAAACGAACCGCAAAGCTCGAATAATTGTATCTCCTCTTCCCAAATTGTCCATTTTTGTTTCTAAGGCTGAGCATCAATTAGGGAGAATTTACTGTACACATAACAATTCCATACTTGATATATAAGGAAATTCATTTATTTAATAATAAGAAAGTTATGTATTTAATGTATCAAGAATGAAAAAAGTAATTGAAATAATTTTTAATTAGTTATTTAATATTTTCGGGGTTATTTTTATTAAAATTGTATAATTGGTATAACTGCGGAATCGAATGATGCGTGAGCAGTGAAAATCAATGTATTCGATGATCGGATGATGAATGAGAAGTGAGAGGCGATTGAAATTGTTATTTACATATTTAGAATTTTGAGCGTGAAATTAGCGTAAATATTCGCGTGTATATTTTAATCTTTTTTATAATCAATTGACAATATAAATTTATGATATTTGATTATCAACAGTATACAACAATTCTGAAATTTCTTCGACATTTTGTTTTTATTGAAAATTCCTTAATAACATATTATTTAATATCATCGAAATTGAAATTGCTGTCAATTTTCGCATTAGCATTGCTGAAATTAACATTCGTATTAATTACTATAAAATTAACACATAAGCTATGTAGTCCGGCTAGAATTTACTATTGTTATAATTTATAGTATTTACTATTATAAATCGATAAAATATGATTATCAACAATATTGAACAATTATAATTAACAACACCGAAAGTTTTTCGACGGTTCGATTTTTATTTCGAACATCATGAATTTCACTGGTAAATCGATATATGTATAGCTGTGTAAACAGAATTCGTGCACAATCTGAGCGTCAATTAGGGTGGATTTACTGCACCGTACGGCAAATTGCACGGGAGACCGAGCGGCCGGGCACGGTCATTAGCCAAGAAAACGTAGATTGTTGCGTACATTGTTTTCTTGTTCATTTACAAGAATGCGTACAGTCCGCGGACCTTCCAGCGGATTGGGCAGAGGAAACGTTCACCCCTTAAGGTACCGTTACGGCCATTCACGATCGAAGAGAATACAAATAAGAATTTCTTGGTTAATCTCCCCCACCATTATTCACCCGTAATCAATAGACTAGAATGCCGTGCTGATGATGGGCAGAACATTGTCCGATGGGGGAGGGGGCAAGCAGAAATTAAAATCAGAAATTCTAGCATACCCAAATACGTGACATGAACGGTCGGTTCTTAGGACCGGTTGTAAAATTATAAGGACTTTCAAGGGGCCAGACCCAGGATCTCGACTTTGATACTTTTACGACCGGTCCTCGAGTTTATGGCACGCATTATATTATTATATATATATTTAATGATAAAAGTTCTTTCTTTTTCACTTAAAAATCGATGTAAATATCGACATTAAGATGCGATCCTTTGCGATCATCGAGAACGAATCTTTAACCCAGGCACGGTTGTTCTAGTCGACGACTTTTCGAATTGTATTGTAAAAGTGTTTACATACCTCACTGATTAATATCTATACGATGGAACTTGAAAAATCGATGATTATATCGAGAAATAACGAATAGTATAAACAAATAGTTTTGTTGAATAGCATGTACAAAGCATCGAATCTGATCATCGATATCTTATAATATTCGTTTTAAAACATTGTTCGTATCACCTATATTTTTTAGATATTTCCACGTTTCCATATACATTCATAGTACATTGTATATTAAATTCTTCCCAATTTTCTTTCGGCTTCTAAAGAAAAATGGGCAATTTGGAAATAGGAGATACGGTTATTCGAGCCTTGCAGCTCCTTTTTATAGATACCGATTGTCAGCAACTATAAAAACCAGTTCCAAGGCTCGATTAATCGTATCTTCTCTTCCCAAATTATCCATTTTTGTTTCTAAGCTGAGCATCAATTAGGGAGAATTTACTGTACACATAACAATTCCATACCTGATATATAAGGAAATTCATTTATTTAATAATAAGAAAGCTATGTATTGAGTGTGTTAAGAATGAAAAAAATAATTGAAATAATTTTTAATTATTTATTTAATATTTTCGGGATTATTTTTATTAAAATTGTATAATTAGTATAAATGCGGAAACGAATGATGCGTGATCAATGTATTCAATGATCGGATGATGAATGAGAAGTGAGAGGCGATTGAGATTGTTATTTACATATGTCGAGAATTTTGTGCGTAAAATTAGCGTAAATATTCGCTTGTATATTTCAAGTTTTTGTATAATCAATTGACAAAATAAATTGATGAAATTTGATTATCAACAGTATTGAACAACTCTGAAAATTCTTCGACATTTTGCTTTTATTGAAAATTCCTTAATAACATATAATTTAATATCATTTTTTTTAAACATATAAAAAAATAAGGTAACATCTACATATCGCAATTAAAAAAGGGCTGTTCCGCTCTAAAAGAAAATAGGAAAAGGGGATAAAGAGTTCACGTTTTATTATACACATTATTTCAATATCTGATAAATTTGATGAATATACAAGAAAATAGAATAACATCAGGATGTCGTTGTTAAAGTGGCAGTTTCACAGTGCAGAAAATAAAAAGGAGAATATTTTGTCCAGGAGCAATTAAAATTATGAAATAAAATTGTCCGACATTCGTACCGGCGATTCTTGTCAACCAGCGCTAAAAATCATCGAAAAATCGTAAATTATCCGTCGCGACGCGTGCTCTTATTATCCGTTTTATTATCCGTCGACGACAAGCCAGAACTAGCGTAATCGTCTAACTCCTGCGAAATTTGCCCTAATCGCTATCATCTGAAGCTCTAGTGACTCCGTGTCATTGTTACAAGTGCGCCAACGATATTTCACCAAGTTCTGATTTGCTGGATCAACCGAAACTTGCTGGACCAATTGAATTTCGGCGGCTGGGGGTCGCGCGAACATGATAATCACATTTCCGATTCGGCGCGAATATTTTTGGCTCTGTGCACTGCCGGCACTACACCATAAATCGCACGAAACGAAAAATGGTTCGATGGAACTCGAGCGATAAGCGAAAATGGAACATTGTTGGTCGTTTTTCAAATTCGCGTGCTTCTAATATGTTCGAAACGTTTCTCCGGCGTACGAAATCACCGTGATTCTGTGGAACGAAGTATTCCCTTTCCAACGAGTCCAAGAACATTGATCTGCGATATTTTGTTGCCAATTCATGGCAGTTTTGAAAAAAAGTGTCCAAGGTTAGTGTGATTTCTGTGGTCGTGGAATTCTAGGCGAACATTTTTTAGGGTGGTGTTCTTCGACTCATTTTAAAAGTCCAAGTTTCCAGTTTCGTAGCATCTTAATTCTTCTGTTTAATAAATTTTATTTCGTTAATACCCTGCACTGTAAATACAAATGTTTCCGTCTTGTCGATTTCTCATATTCGCATACGTCTGAGTGGTTCAAAAAATTGTTTAGTTCACAATTATTTTAACGAACGAAGTCTCCCCTTTCGAATGAGCCCGAAAATATTGATCTATGATTTTTGTTTGCCATCGTATAGCACCTTGGATTCTCTTCCGAATGAAATCCTGAAATTCAAAATATCGTAACTTTGTTAACAAAAAAAACTATAAAATGGTGTCCTTAGATACATTTCAAAGGGTGAAATCTTAGCTTCCGCGCCGTTTGGATTATTCAGTATTAGTGCCTTTGTATCTTTAAGACCCCCCATTCTAAGTAGAGATGGTAATTTTTTGGTTATTTTCAAATTCACATTTCTCTCATAATTTAAACTTTTCATAGCGATTGAAATGACTATGATCTGATAGAATGAAGTCTCCTCTTTCCATTGGGACCAAAAACAGTGATCTACTAGCTTTCCTTGCCATTTTCTGCCATTTTACACCATTTTATGCTACTTTATCCCATTTTATGCAATTTTAGGCAATTTTATGCTATTTTATACCATTTGATGCCATTTTCTGTGTACGGAAATTATTCAAAATTCAAGCAATGGATTTTCAAAAACATGTAATTCGCTATCCTCTCTACAATGATTGCAACTCTGTTACATAACGAATGTATTAGAGGCTGAGCAAAGCCGCTAATAGGATTCACGTCTGCATGCAATTCTGTTAAAGGGGTTTAATTGATTATTTTAGTTGCAGTCTGTTAATATCCGTTTTAACACGAGACCGCAAGCTTCTGTTAATCCACTAGATCGCGACGCGGATCGGAAATTACAGTGAGAACGCAGCAGTCAATCGGATGTGTGCACCACTTTGATTATTCCTCTATTGTAACTACATATCCGTATTTACAAACTTCCCTTTTTATTTATCATCGTATTATATTCATAAAATTCTGAACATTTCTTTATCGTTGCGTCAATATTTATTTTTAAAGAAATTGAAAACATACTGCAAAATTTGTTATCAATGAAGCAGACTGAGAATTTATTAATTGCTCAAGAATTTGTATACATTTGTCTACGACAAATGATACAAATTATTAACATTATATTTACAATGAATTATGAACAATTTTATTACAGCAACAATTGTTGACAATATATTTACAATGAATTACGAACAATTTTATCACAACAACAATTGTTAACAAGCCACAATTATTAATAGCGAGAACTTTGTATAATTATGATATTTGCATATTTTGAAAGCGTACGTTGCTAAAAAGTAATTGTCGATTTTGGGTTAGCTTTCGTCATAGAGCATTTATTAGGCGATAAAGTCGTTCCAAATCTTGTTCTTTTAATAATAATCTACGAAAAGTAAGATCAATTGTTAATAATGGCAATAGAATTTTATAAATTTATGACGAAACATCATTATTCAAATGCAAAATGGTGGAATCATCGGAAGCCAAATTCGGTCATATTATAGAGTTTGTATTTGTATGTCGCGATCGACGTAGACAATTTGTATTTAACACAACCAAGCTGTGGATAATAACACAAGATAATCACAATAGCTAATAACGAAAAGAAAAGTGCTAATCGTGCGAACCGTTCGGTTTCCCTTTGGAGCGGCTTCGCGGATTGAATCCATTGAATCTAAATCGTCTAAACAAACTGCAGTCAACCGAATTGTTACTGCTAATCAAATCGGACGCACCAAAACCGCCGTCGCGCCGGTGTAAATGAAATTCAACGTGGCAGGCGAATTGGATTGGAATTATACGTTTCTAATTCCGCGTGTACGCGGGACATTACCAAGGTTCGATTAACCGCTGGCTAGTTCGAACGTGAAAACGACAAACCTCCGGACAGTGTTAATAACGGCGTCGTTTAAACCACTCTACAATAATCCATAGATCGCCGATTGGAATACAAACTGTTCCGAAATAACAATCAAGATATCGCATTTCAAAAATCGAAACATTTAGGTACCATAATCTGAAAAATTAAAAATTACAAATTCGAAAATCGAAGAATTTAGAAATCGGAATCTCAAAAATTAAAACATTTAGGAATCAGATGACTTCAAAATTCTAAATTTAAAAATCAAATGACATAAAAATCGTGAATTTAAAAATCAAAGAATTTATAAATTGCAATCTTAAAAATCAAATAACATAAAAATCGAAGAATTTATAAATTGAAATCTTAAAAATCAGGAAATTTAGAAACCAAATGATTTCAAAGTTGTTAATTTAGATATCAGAAGACTTAAAAATCGTGAATTTATAAATCGGACAATTCAGAAATTGAAATCTTAAAAATCGGAAACTACAGAAACCAGATAATTTCGAAATTGTGAATTTAGAAGTATGCGCATTGAAACATCGTACCTTTCAAAACGGCTGGATCGAGAAACTGCAAGTTTCTCGGAAAGGAAGAATGTGTTTAATCCCGGCGTATAAATATTTCCAATTTGTTTCTACGGCGGCATCGTTCCGCTGATATTTCACAGAAAAAGATGTTGGTTCCGAAGGAACGGACGCGACTTATTCATCACGACCATGAATAATAATCAGAAAAGAATAACTGCGATTCCGTGCGAACTTTATGAATTCCGGAATTCTCGGCGATTTGCTTTATTTATTTTACGTCGGCGTTGCGCCGCAACAATGCAAATGTTGATGCAAATGCGCGAGTGCCTGATCTCCGTTCCTTCATGAAGTGGCTTAAACGACGAGTAACCAGGCAGAAAAGTATAAATTTCATTGTTTTATTTCTACACTTTTCATTGATAAGTCGATTGCTAAATCGACGAGATTCCAATAGCAATGCATAGCGAATATATTTTGGTCAATTGGTGTTATTTTAATCATTTCGATGATAATTCTAAAGATAATAATTTGAAGGATAATAATTTCAAGGATAATAATTTCAAGGATAATAATTTCAAGGATAATAATTTCGAGATCTATATTTCCAAAGATAACAATTTCGGAGATAACACTTTATAGAATAACAATTTCAAAGATAATAATTTCTAGGATAACAATTTCAAAGATAATTATTTCTAGGATCACTTCGAAGATAATAATTTCGAAGATAATAATTTCGAAGATGATCACAATGTCGAAGATAACAATTTCGAAGATGATAAGTTCAAAATTAATAATTCCAAAGATAATTTCGAGGATAATAATTGACAACTTCGGTCAAAATTATATTATCGTAATCGTGCTAAACACACGTAAATACTAAATAAAATATAATTTTCTTGATATCGCGATATCTTCTTTAAGAATCGTACAAGTTCTTTATTTTCTTGACTACTACAGTGAAGTCACGATGCTCATCCCCGATTCTCTCGCGGAACGGTACGTTATCCCAGCCAAAGTTCCTGTAATTGATCCTTTTAAAGACCTTAAAGCGGCACCTCCTCGCGATGATCTGCGCGTAATTGCAAGTCATGACGGCAGTCACTAACTTCGGTACGCCCAGGTAATGACGGATTATACTATCACCTCCAGTATCGGCTAATGGTACTTTCACATCTTCTCCACTACCCAGCGCATTGGCAACATCCACGGACAAGCACACTAAGCTCTCGCCAATATTTTGCTGCTGCATCTCCGGCAGCGTAGCCAGGAACATACACTCCATAATACAATCAACATCATAATATTCGAATAAATTTATCTGGTCGTTTATAGCAATCATCAAATCTAGGTAGGCATTGGCCGTGTGATGTTCACAATCTTCTCTGAAGCTCTCAAGCCAAGTCATTTCAGGAGGATGCCTGATGATCGGGGGAAGTCGATCGTACGGTGGTTGCCCCCACAACCACCGCGGGTCAATTTCATCTCTTTTTATTTTCTTAATTTTATTGAGAACGACACCAACAACTTTCTGAGTCTTGACTTCGATTGCGACAAGGCTGACACCGTCTCTAGTAACTGCCAAACACACCTCCTCGAGCGCTTTGACGCTACAAGGATCCGATAACAGATTTATGCCTTTGCAGGTGCTCTCGTTGGGGAAAAAGCTTTTCCTTATTACTTCTAATGCTCCCTCCAAAGTATTCTCCGTCAGAGACTCGAACTCGATTTCTCCACCATTTATGGAGCCCCACTGAATGCAGGATTCAGTTGTAGTTCTGGAACTGAACGAAAAGAAACAATTAATTAGTATGCACGTATCTTGCAGCTTCTGATGGCGTGTGGTATAGTAATATTAAACGGTATATTAAACGACGGAAGCTTTAATCGAATCAAGTTTGCAGAAACGTTTGGAGATACAGTAATGTCTCCCTAACTGACGCTCGGATTACGCACAGAAATGGACAATCTGGGAAGAGGAGACACGATTACTCGAGCCTCGCGGCTCGTTTTTATAGTTATCGGTGAATCGACAACTTTGTAGACGACTCGTTTTTATAAGCGAATAAATTGGAAATATTTATACGCCAGGATTAAACACATTTTTCCGTTCCGAGAAACTTGCAATTTCTCGATCCAACCGTTTCGAATGGCACGGTGTTTCAATGCGCATACTTCTAAATTCATAATTTCGAAATTATCTGGTTTCTGTAGTTTCTGATTTTTAAGATTCCAATGTCTGAATCGTACGATTTTCAAATTGACGGTTTTTAAATTCTCTGATTTATAAATTTACAATTTCGAAGTTAGCTGATTTCTATATGATCTAATTTTTAAGATTTCAATCTCTAAATTCTTTGATTTACAAATTCACGATTTTTAAGTTCTCCGATTTCTAAATGTACATTTTTTAAATTATCTAGTATTTAAATGTTATAATTTTCAAGATTTCAATTTACAAAAATTTGAATAATCGTATCTCCTCTTCCCGACTCGTCCATCTTCGTGCACTATCCGAGCATCAATTAGGGAGAATTCTCCGTATCCGGCCAAACTAGAGGTTGATTCGTGTCTCGATGAAAAATATATTTTATTTATAAATATTTAAATTCGTAAAAATAAATTGTTCTTTCTTATACCCGACACACGGAAAACATTAGTCAAAACAAGTGACTGAAGAATGTTCCCGGAAAAATATAGCAAAAATGTACGTACCATGCCATTTTAGTTCACTAAGAAATTGTCACTATACTTTACTGGGAAAATTAACTGAGAAAATTCGCCGAAGTCTTCGCACTGATCACTGCTGTTTGCTGATTGCTGGTTGTTGCTGCACTGATCGCAGAATAAGTGTTTCCGTTGACATCGGCAGGCTATTTATACTGTCTTTGCTAAAGGACAGAACGTCCTAATCAGCAAGGACGAACAATGACAAAAGGATACTACCGGAAAAGATGCGCCAGGTATAAAAACGTCTCCCGTGGAAAACCATTAGCCACCGCTGCCGGCTATCAGGTAAGCACATGTACCTGCGATGACCGGTCGTGTCATACGGATTTTGCAAGGATTGGCTCGTTCGGTTAAATTAAAAAAAAAAAAGAGAAGCGGCGGATTAGGCCGAGCCAGTGCAAATGAGTCAATTGAAGGAACCATTGTAAACAGGCTCGCACCGAGCCTTGATGAAAATTATGATTTGCAAGGGAAAGCAGAACCTACCGGGAGTAAACAGGGTCTGGTTATTTACGGTAAATAAATAATAACAATATCTTATTTTAAGTTTAACAATATATAAATATATTTGACGTTCAAAATAAGAAACGAGACTCCTATTTTATTTATTGTTATTATTAATAAACAAAATTATATGGATTAATAGAAAATATATTTCAAATGATATTTAAAATTTCATAACTGAAATTAAATGATTATTACAATTGACTAATTATGAAAATGATGTAAGTCCATTTAAAGCCAGCAAACATGTATTATTTTGATTAAATTACATATTGATAAATTAGTAGTATTTTATTTTTTTTGTACATAATATAACAGCTGTTATATGAAACGAACGACGTGATATTATTTCATGTAGTAAAATGATATAAATGCAATGCATATGCGACTAATGAACGCAAGTTGCTAGCTGAAATCTACACATGCATTCGACTGTGCACTAGCAAAAGTCCCGAAAAGCTGTTATTGAAATTAATTTCTCAATGCCATAAATAAAGTTTTTATTTTCAAATAAAACTTTTTTTAATAATCGCTCTATTTGTCATAGCGTGTCATAGCGTATTGGGGATCTCAATTTTGTATCGCGCCTCGGGCACCAGTACGCATTAATCCGCCAATGCTTCGGAGGACTGTTCATTTCGCCCTTGCTGAAGAACAGAGAACCTCGTATTCGTCAAGGACGAACAATGCCGGCGAAAAAGATGCCGGGCATGAAAATGCCTCGCGAATACAACCCTTGGTCGCCGAGGCCGGCCATCAGCTATATGTATACAGTGACTCCCACTGACATTCGAACACTTCTCAAGGCGCAATTTTAACTTTTTTAAAATTAGAGTAGACGATTTGAATTTTTTTTAGATCATAGAGGGACCTGTATAATAGATAATGTTACAATTTTGCTATTACATACTTGGAATGACAAAACGAAGTAAAAAACTCTCGTTGTTTAACTTTCTTATCTGAGGAAGCTACTTTTGATCACTTTTGGGCTAATTTTGCCGATTTTTCGAACTTCGTGATATTTAACTAATAAATGTTCAATAAAATATATATAAATGATTTATATATACAGGGTGTTCCACAAATTATTCTAACAGCCGAAAATGAGGGGTAGCTGAGGTCATTTGAAGTAACTTTTTCCTTTGCGAAAATGCAATCTGCGTCTTTGTTTACGAGTTATTAACGGAAATCACTGACCAATGGGAGGTGACGGCGCGAAGTTCGAGAGCCCGCAGAAAGAGGCTTTGACAGATGGTCGGGACGGACTCGAGCCGCGTTCGAAGTATTGAACAAATCACGAAGCGAGAACTTTCCGGATTTTTTTTACAGTGATATTTTTAAGAAAAACGCTGTTCACCTTTACTTTAGAACGTCTGAAGAATATTTACTAATTTTTCGGACCCGAAATAGTAAGTAATTTAACCGTGACGGCCGTTTTAATTTTCTAGTGTGCATGACACCTTGTGTGTAACGTATGAAATTTTTAAACATGTGGTGTACAGTGAAGATTAACAAAGTACGTAAATGTGGTCAATGCACTATCCCCCACACATTTCCGTGCATAAAGTGGATTTTACAACTAAATGGGTGAGTATCTTATTGATAATATTCTTCATATTTCTCTAACAAACATATCCCTCACGTCCTTTAACACGATTATTATTTATTAAATTAGCTTTGAGAATCATTCGAGCCATTGCTGCATCAAATAACCGTACTAAAAACCATACAACATAAAAACAACGTTAAATACATAAATAACAATCGACGAATAAAACCTGGGAAATAGAAAAGAACGGACTAAAAATTCTACGAAAACGTTAAAATTTTCCAAAAGAAAGATACGTGGCGATCATATTTCACGGCATATTCTGGCCGCATGACGTACCGCCAAATTTCCAGAAGAATTCATGTTCGTCCCGATGTGCGCATCAACCAAAAAACTAATCTCGTTTCGAATGGAATCGAGCGAATTGTTTCACGTCGGGGAGAATGATTCTCGGCTGGCAGGGCGCGATGAATTTAAAGTTGATTTGTCTATTGTCTATACTGTCCCATTATTTCACGGCAGCCATATTGGTTTCATGGGGGTCCACGGGGGTCCACGGGAGCTAGCGGGAAATCGAAAAATCGGTGACGATCGGCCGGCCGCGGCCGGTTCGGTATCGGTGTTTCTATTACGCTCCTGTCCCGGTGCCGTTCGCGGAATCACGTTATTTTAATAGCGATAGTGGAACAAAAGACTGTATCGAACGGTCCTCTCGATTTGTACACGCGTGCGTGCTGCGCATCGTGGGAAATCTGGTCGTTAAGCGGATAGGTTCGCGTCGATGACGGAAATATAGTCGCGATCCGCGTCGTAACCTACCGTTACCTACCGTGGACCCTTAAATTATTCGGTTGATTGCTGTTGCCGCACCGCGGACGCGCTGGAACCCCGTTCGAATTTCCCGCCAATCGGCCGTGATCGCCGCGATGGGCGCGCAGAGCTCCAAAAGGTGAGCGAAACCACCCGCTCGAGGACACTTATTAGGCCGCGGTCACGCTTCCGGCCGTGATGATAACCGACGATGAATTTTATCTCGTAAATTCCGATCTCATTTACACATCGCGAGACGATCTTTTCTCGATCTCTTTGTCGGTTCTTCGAAGATTTCAGTTTGAAACTCGAATTGCTGGGAGATGAGTTTCTTTTTCAGCAGACAAATTATCGCGTTTGAGAATTTTTCCCGGTGTAACTTGTGACGCTAGAGGCACGAATTTTTCGTAGAACGATTCTGTAGACTCTCGCGATCGTAACCGTATATTTTTTTACTATATCATGGAGCAATAAACATTTTTAAATGACGCTCGAAGAATGCCAGACACCGCTGACGTACGATTGATTTTAAAACCTAACCCTTTGCACTCGAATGGCGACTCCGAGGCGCCAACAAAATTTACCGTACCGCTACCAATATTTTAGGGCATCGTTGGTCACAATTAAAATTTTTCGTTGAAGATGGTCTCAATTTTTATTTCATTTTCAATTCATTAATAATTGATGATTATTTCATTGAAAATTCAATAGAAATCTTTAGAATACAAATTTCTTTTTACATATAAATAAATATAAATTTGAAATGATTATGTCTAAAAATATAGCAGCAATTTTCTTCCAAAAAGAATGCTTTCGTGGCCTTGAGGCTCGCTTTTATAGTTGGTGACGATCGTTAACTATAAAAACGAGCCGCAAAGCTCGAATAATTGTATCTCTTCTTCCCAAATTGTCTATTTTTGTTTCTAAGCTGAGCATCAATTAGGGAGAATTTACTGTACCTATTACGGAACGCTTTTCAGAGGGTATAATATTATCATCGATTTTACGACGATTAAAAATGTTATTGTTGAATATTTATACTACTGTTCGATGAATTGATGTTTGTAGATAAGATTATACATTTTGGAATATTTATTTAATACTAGATTTCTAGACAAAAAACAGCTGTTTTAAATGAGTTTATAAAAGTAACAATAAGACGTTTATTCTGATTCTCAACAAGTGTTGTTGTAACATTTGCCGTAATTGTAAATTAAAAAATTGGTGACACGCCATTTTAACGGGTTCCGTAAATCTAATGTTAATATGAATAAAAAATAGTCGGAATAATGCGGTATAAAAAGTTTCAGAAATAAGTGTTTTATTCCAAAAAATTAAGGTCATCTTCATTTTCTTAAATTGCATCTTATATTTTTTACTTCATATCATTGTAGCTTGTGCCTAGACGAATCCAACGATATGTTACACCATATCCTACGGACAACCTTGACGCACAAAAAATGCGATCAACGAAGTGATATGTTGTCATTGAAAACTGTGTTACGTCAAGGTCATCCGAAGGTCGTGGTATAACAGGTCATCGAATTCGTCTTGTGCAACTTAAAAAAAAATGAAAGTGACCTTGATTTCTTCACGTAAATTATTTCTTTCTGAAGCTTTTTATATCGCAATCCGTAGCCGGCTAAAAACCGAGTAACATTTGTTCGAAACGTTTATTTGTTAGACCGCCGGAGATGCTGGAAAAAATCGTGGCAACGGTTACGTGGAACACCCTGTACACGCTGAAAATTTCATTGAAATCGGTCGATTGAAATTGGTTATAAAACTGTTCCAAGTGGGAAGACAGCCTAAGTCCTCCCCCAGCATCGCCGCGAATCCCGTGGACGACACGTCATAAAATAATTAACGGGCGCGCCCGGTTCGGATGGCTCATCAACTTGCAAAAAGTCCTCTATTAGTGCCCGGTACGCGGCTGAATTTTTCAAAGCAGCGCGCCGCTCGGAAACGGTTCCTCACAGGAGAATCCATCCGATAAAGCCGCGCCGGTGTGCATAAGCGATCAATGATTCAGCGACGCTTTAACCCTGATAGATTTTTCATACGGCCCCCGTAAAAAGCTAAGCTGACCGATCATCAGGAGATTCGAACCTCGAGAATCCTCTTCCTATAACCCCCGGGATTCTTCTCGTCTCTTATGGAGAGGGGCGGGGAGGAACGGCTGCCGAGTCAAACGGGGGGTTGAACGTAGCCAGATACTAATTCTAGGTGGAAAAACCGATATCGCGCTCGCGCGTGGATGGGCCATCGATCGCAAATGGCCGGCCGCCATTCGAAACTCTTTAACAATCGTTCCCGGGAGAGGATCGCGGATGATAGATCGCCGGGTGCTCGGTCTTTGCCGGCTGACAGCGGTCCTACGGTGCTATCTGCTCGATTCCGAAGAGCCTCTCCGTCGCTTTCCGAGGCCAGACAGCCGTGACGCATTATGAGCCAGACTGGTGGCACCGCGGTTTTATGGATTGAGATCGAACGTCTCGATCTAGGGACCGCGCTCTTATTGAGAGATTGTGTCGCGTGGGCGTTACGTCCTTAGACCGTATATACATGTATAGTAGTGTCTCTCTTCCTGGCGCGACTTAAGTATGCCACTTCTGACACCGAGATATTGCGCGACCCTGTAATTTATCGATTTTCTCGCTATGCGAGTCGGTGAACACGTGTGCTGCGGCACGCGCCCCGGCTCCTTTGACTCGAATTCCCGGAAGACAACTCATAATACAATGACATAGATTTTTTTTAATTTTAACATTTTAATACTGATTTTTTTTTAACATATTGCTGATGGATTTCTGATTCAAATGAGACCAAACGTGATATAGTTTGGACAGATATTTGTGTTGCCAATAGAATCAAAGACGATAGACGTTGTGCGTAATGCGCTGCCAAGATGCACGTGGTGTGCGATGGTGAAAAGTTTAGGCAATGATGTTTATTTGATTCTCCCAAAAGATTCAAATTTGTAGCCTTAAATGCTATTTTCCGATGGTTTGGTACAATCGATCAGATGCAAATTAGTGCGCTGCTGTCACAGTTTTCGCAGGTACGAAGGGTGGTCAGAGAGTTCGCGATCGCTGGTACCACCCTGGCTATGGCAATCGGGATGCGTCGCATAGTCACCGGGTACACCTTAAATACTAAAACTTTCACCTTTTCACAATAAAATAATTTCGTTCTTTCGGATCTTCTTCCTGGATACGGAAAGAAACCGAAACAGATTTCGAGCCTTGCAATGAGACTGAACAACATTTATTTACTTGATAATTAATCTGTAATTCATTTTATTTTAGCAAATTACGTAATAAATAAAATACGTCGTTATAACAAGGTGGTGTTTTTCCTCTATTTTCTCATAACAAATAATGTAAAAAAAAACATTAATTTGTAAATAATTCATATTCAAATTGGCTGCAAATTTTTACCATTGTATATGAATACGTATGATGTTTACTGTAAGATGTCAATAACTTAAAGGCCGCATGTAATTTATTGTGGTTGTTTGGTTCATTTTGCAGTTCTGTATTTTCGTTTTCGTTCCTTCTTTCTTCCTCCTCACAGTCTAATAAAAATTGTGTGGCATGTATCAGGGTGCATTGCTCTCCTGTAATTGCACTCATTATCTCTGGCCAATCAGGTTCAAACTCTCCCATGTGTGATTGAATTGGAGGGCCAGCAGGATTACTATTATGTAGCAGTTTATTCCATGCATTTTTTATGTTCTTTGTTGTAACTTTGAACCACGAATCCGATAAAATGTCAATACAGGTTTTTAATGTGTAATCGTCATAAAATTCATTTATTCCTTGATCATATGTTAAAACAATTTGCAAAAGCTTGTGCCGGAAAATTCTTTTTGTTTTTCCTATGATCCCTTGATCCATTGGTTCCAGAACAAATGCTGTATTAGGTGGTAAATATATAATTTTAAAATGTTCCTCTTCTTGTAGCGAAATTTTGTAGGCTTCGCAATCATTTAACATCATTTTACTTTCTCCGATATTTGTTTTCCTCCTGATATTGTTTTACTGATGGTTCGAAATGGTTTTCAAATCAATCTGAAAATAACGTTCTACTCATCCGTGCATTTGACTGCGATTTAAAAATTACAGGTAATGAAAGTACATGTTTCAAAGCTCTTAGGTTTTTATATTTATAAATTACAATAGGCATAATCCTATGTGTGCCTAACGCATTTGCACATAAGCCAATTGTAATTCTATCTTTCTTCGCCCCATGTCCACTAAGACTTTTTGTTCAATGACACAATGACACAAGAAACGAAGAATAGAAATTGATTGACCAGTGACGCGATGAAAGGGGATGTAAAAGTGACGTAGCACGCAGTGCCGCAGGTAGCAAGAAACCCTGGACGGGCGACCGAAGCGGTGCGTGCTAATGACCCTATTATAAAAAATGCTGCCGATGAGGCGTGCATTACTCGAAAATGCAGAAATGACTTTATTGCCGGAAAGAAGACGGCTCGAAAAAACCATCAACTTAGAAACTGCAATTGTTCCGCGTTAAAAGTATTATAGAAGCTATCTATTATTTAATAAAGCATACGCGGCTCGACCGCTCGACCCAACACCGTCGGGGCATAAGCATACAATAGATTCCGAAAATTACCAATAGTAAAATTAACAATAGTATCTAATTATCCGAAAAGCCGTTATTTCCTGCCTGTAAGGTAATGAAAGTACATGTTTCAAAGCTCTTAGGTTTTTATATTTATAAATTACAATAGGCATAATCTTATGTGTGCCTAACGCATTTGCACATAATCCAATTGTAATTCTATCTTTTTTCGCCTCATGCCCACTAAGACTTGTTGTTCCGCGTTAAAAGTATATAGAAGCTATCTAAAGTAATAAAGCATACGTGGCTCGACCGCTCGATCCAACACCGTCCCTACCATACAATAGATTCCGAAAATTACCAAACGACTCTATCTGTACTGCAAGCGTCTTTCCACAAACAAATAAGCGACCGTAATAATAGTATCTAATTATACCGAAAAGCCGTTATTTCCTGCCTGTAATATTTCCTTCAACGCTGCCTACATCTGGTCGCCAAAATTCTCTCACCGTCACGTATTCCCCTTACCTTCTGCACAACACCAATTACCCAATTACCCACTTTTTCCCCAGCCTTATTACCTGCGCCACGGTTAACGGTTTGACTACAAAATGTGTAAAATCGTTTAAAATTGAAGACTGATTTAAAATTGTCTAAAATCGCAGACTGACTTAAAATTGTTTATGATCAAAGGCTAATTTAAAATTCCTTAAAATGGAAAACTGATTTAATATTGTTTGTGATCAAAGGCTAATTTAAAATTGTTTAAAATGGAAGACTGATCTAAAATTGTTTAAAATCTATTGAATAAATTAGTTTGTTTGCTAACATAATCTTCTTACTACATATTACGTACTATCATTTATTTTATTAAAATTTTTGCTCGATACGATCCACGAATTCTCATAAATTAATTCTCAAGAACCTCATAAATGAAGAAATAATTCTGTAACATTTCATAAATGTATTCCGGTTTTATCAGCGGATAAAAATGGCTCGCGACTAGCTCGTCGATCTGCGCGGATTTAATTACAAAATCAACGCGCTGCGAAAGGTTATAGGTGCAATTAGGATCATTAAGATCGGCGATCACACGCCCGGCAACACAGTAAAATAAGAATTATAATTGCCTGCCGAACAATAATTATCTCGGGACTAACAAGTCGGCCGACGCGGCCGAGCTTGCGTTTAATTATCGCTAGCATGAATCAGTTAAAGCGAACGTGACACGAACACGCTCTTGATTGTTTTTTCTTAGCCCGAACGCTTTGATTTCTTTCCGTTGTTTTATGCGTTTCATTTTTTCTTTTTAATAAACTACCTGACGGAATTCGGAATGGAAACGAGTCGGTCGGTCCTATCGCGTTTTTAAAAATGGCGGAGGATAATGGAGATCCGCGCCGCGCACCGCGTCCACAATGAAATATTATTTTTAATTAACCCGGCTGAATATTATTTTGCGTTATTTATGGCCACGGATCTACCCGGTTCTCAGCTTCCGCCGGGTTCCTCATTTGATCGCGGACACGCGGACTTTAATGAAATTTATTGTATTAGTTTCATTGGAATTTTATAATTATGTGCTCCCCGATGAAATTTATTGTGATCGGTTGAATGAAATTATTGACTGTTCTGAAGTACTACATTCGATTTTACTGGATTTCTTGTTATTTTATAAAATTCTAACAAATATCACTTGTATTTATGTCCAAATAGACTAATTAATAAAACTCAAAGAAATCGTCAAATGTATTTAGGTTTATTGTTGTACGATTTATTTGGTTAAAATCAGTGAGAAATTAAATATTTCGTTATTTTAGTTAGTTTATTTTATTTTACCCTGTATAATAAAATATTTTCGTATTTTTGCTGATATCAAAAATATGTGCCAACTTTCTTTAGTTCAGAGCTAAGAATATTACGATTGATGTTCTTCTTTTCTTTCGAGATCATTTTCTTCCAAGTATTGAAGATCATCGCTATTTTGTGCATATTTACACATATTTTTTCAAAGGTCATTGTAATGTTTGGCTATCAAAAATCAAAAAATTTTGTAATTTTGTGAAATTCAGTTTCTGATATGTTTCTTGGCAGACAGGACGCAGACGACGATATAATATCGAAGAAATCGCTGCAGTCGGTCAGGGAGACCATAATCTTCCTCAAGGAGCGTACGTAACGATTTTTACGATTTTACCACAAATTTAGAAATCATTATAATCTAAAATTTGTTTTAGATTATAAAAATTGATTTTAAAACGAAACGTCAAACTGTCGACTACAACTTCTTTTAGCTTCTTAATTGAAAATTTTTCATTTTTCTTTAACCGTGAATGCCACACGCATGATATTTGCGTAGAATAATTCTACAGATTCTCCTGATTACGACGATACACTGTTTTACAATATTACGAACATTTAAACATGTTTAAATAATTCTTAAAGAGAGGGAGGCATTTTCCACAGTCCTTTTGTAATTTATTTTAAAAATTAAGTATCCGAAGGAAGATCCGACTAGAAAATATAAATGGCGTTTTCTAGGGTTTAAGCTAGATTTGGTAAATTCTAAAGTAACCGGAAGTTAGGTCTCCATCTTAAACCACAATTAGAAAACTATTCAAACTCCAATTTTTTAAAATACAAGTTTAGATTTCGCTATCCAATGTTAATGAAATAGCAAAAAAGTTGTGGGTCAGAACAGACAGATTATTATTTTATGCTAAGTCCGCCATTTTTATTTCCTACCTTCTCTACTTTCAATTTTCCTCCCTAATTGGCAATTGTTATTTCGTTTCATATCTTGAGTCATATTCTCTGTTCACCTTTGGTGCTCTCATTTATATTTTTTAGTTGACAATTCTCAGAATCAGTTCTCTACTTTGTGCAAATACTAACGAAAGTTTTTATTTCTATTTTCCATTCGGCATTTCTTCATTTCAGTTCGTGTTACTGTAATTTATCAGTTTCCATTTTTATATTTTATTTGGCAATATTTAATTTCCGTTTCTACACACACACGCACCAGTACTTCCATTTTTATTTTTTAATTGGCAATTTTTACTTTTATTTCTTATTTTATATTTTAATTTGTAGTATCTATTTGGCAATTTTTCATGTTAGATTCCACTAGATGTTTTAATGTCTGTATTCTATTTGACAATTTTTAATTTCAGTTTCCAAATCAGTACTTTCATTTTTATATTTTCTAATTGACAATTTTTACTTTCATTTTCTATAAAATTTGGCATTTCAATTTCTGCTATCTGTTTGGCAATTTTTTATGTAAGCTTCCACTCGGAGTTTTAATTTCTATAATCTATTTGGCAATTTTTAATTTCAGTTTTTACTCAGAACTTTCATTTCTATTTTCTGGTAGACAGTTTTGTATATTATGTTGTATTTGTTATTCCAATTTTTATTTTTTCATTTGGTAATTTTTCAATTTGGTATTTACTATTAGTTTCGATTTTTATACTCTGTTCAGCAATTTTTCATTTCAGCTTCTAGTTATTACTTTCATTTTTATTTTCTAATTAGTCACTTTTTATTTTGTTCTTATTTTATTTACTGCTTCATACTTTTATTTTTACTTTCAAATTGACAATCTTTTGTTTTAATTATCATTTGATATTTTTCATTTCTATTTTCTAGGTAGCAATTTATATTTTTGTTTACCACTTGCTACGTTCATTTTTATTTTTTAATAGGCAATATTTATGTCTAGTTTCCATTTGGTATTTTCATTTTCTAATATTATTAATTTTAATGGCACGTATAAGTTATTTTTCATAATATTATGCTAATTACGGTATTTTTTGTCCTATTTGTTACTTTCAATTTCATTTTCTAATTAGCAATTTTTAGTATTTGTTTCTATTTCTTTATTTCTATATTCCAATATTGCTAATACTAACAATATTATTCTTAATAATTTCACATATATTTCTCAGAAGAATGTAGTTCATTATTCACAAGAATAATATTATTATTGTCGCACCTAAAACAGACCATTCTATTAACCTTCCTAGCTGCCATGTAAGAAATATTTCTGGAACATTAAATTTTATCCAATATACGCTTCATGCTAATGAAAAACAATATAACTAAAGATGCTTTAATGGTCATACTATTATGGTAAAAAAATAGAATGAAGGAGATAAGTTTAAGGTTTCTTTTATATGGAGCACCCTGTATGTACACGCGTACACATTATTTCACTTGCACTGGTTGCAAATACATGTTTAAGGAAAAATATTAATTTTATTGCATTTGTTAAATCGTATATGTACATATATTTTTGAGAAAAATGTTTCGAGAATTCTTATCGATAATATTATTATAAAGTATAATAAAATACAGTCAATACACACACAGTCAATATGCATAATTTAAATAATATATGCACCCCTCCCCTAATTTTCTTCTGCAACATTTCACTTTGTCGAAATGAATTTTTCACCTTTTGATAGAAATTCGATTCGATAGAAAATGGCCTGCGTTTATTATCAAAGCGTATAATATAAAAAAGTATAAAATATGAAATGTATAATATAAAAACGTATAAAATATAAAATATATAATATAAAAAAGTATAAAATATAAAATATATAATATAAAAAAGTATAAAATATAAAATATATAATATAAAAAAGTATAAAATATAAAATATATAATATAAATATATAAAGACATATACAAATCTTCGTTTTTATATTTTGTTTAACAAGATTTGAATCGAATGAATTCGCAACGACTAAAGAAATTCATTGCTGCAAGTCTGCGCATTTAACTGAATGGCGAATCAAAGTTGACGGGAACGCGGAACAACGCGAGGTTGCCGGAAAAGTGTTAACGTGTTTTTAATTCGGTCGTTCGCGAGGATAACAACGCATTCTTTTCGATTGCACGCGCACGCTGATGAAATGAACAAGTAAACGACGAACGCTGAGTTAAGCAATAATTCCGCCATGTTGCTCAATCGTTGATTCGAAACGGTGCCCGATAATTAAAAGGGGTCACGCTGTGTCAGACAGTTTGTAAAATTTCATTTTCGTACTTCGACGTGTTCTTTGATGCGCACCGCTTTTGGAAAAAATCCTTGCAAGCTCCATGCTAACGAAGAGTAATTAAAATAGGGTCCGACGCTGCATTGGTACTTTTGAATCAAATTCACGCACCCGAGATCGATTTTGCGACATTTTTCAAACGCCATTCTCAATGTTGCTTCAGAAAGTATTATAGTAATTTCAGTTAATTTCCGTATTCCTTAATTTGTTTGTTTCTTCGTTGCTTCATTTATCACGTCGTTTCTCCAGTTTTTCATTTCTTAATAGGTTAATTTTTGTTTTCGTCAGTTTGTGAATCATTTAATTTTTTTTGCCATTATTTCTTAATTTATTTAATTCATCATTTCATCAATTTCTGAATTGTTTTGTATCCTCATTCCAGACTTTGTTTATTCAATGCTTGTAATTTGTTAATTTATGTGTTTCTTCAATTGTTCATTCTGGTTTCCACCAATTTCTTGTTTCTCTTCATTTATTTATTTATTTTGCCATCTCTTATTTCGTTTATTCTGTCATGTCCTATCTCCCTTATTTCACATATCTTTGACTTCCTAATTTATTTATTTCATCATTCCTGATTTTGTTCATTCAACTTCTTAATTTACTAATTTGTCAATTTACTTATTTCTGGCACTCCATATTCATCACGAAAGCATCCAGTCCTCGAACTGGACAGGATTGGGAATTTGGTTTTTTAATTTGTTGATAGCACTGGTCGAGGAAAGTAAACGAACAGCAGTCGTTCACAGAAACTTTCGCACATTTGTACCGTTATTTGTTAACGTAAGTCATCAATTTCCGTCGCAGCTAATTAATCGTTTTACGCTGCCTGTCCCTATCTGCAATATAAATATCGACTTCCATAAATAAAGTAGCATTTCCTCGTTTTTGTCATTTATAAACTCGAATCAATGAACGCTGAGACCCAATAATTTCCAATTCGACGCATGGTGTACCTTCCTTTCGATTGTTTTTTTGCAAATTCTCCTACATTATATCTGCTCAGAAAAAATTGCACCCTTTAAATCGAACAAAAACCAAGTTTTTCAGATTTTACATTTCATTTCTGCCTACAAAACAATTTTATTTGAAAAATCGCTTTAAGCAATAATATTTCAGCATTTCTTATTTTCATGTAGAAAGTTCTCCACTTTAACCATTGTTTAAATAATCCTACAGCAACAACAAAGTTAAAAAATAATTCCATATTGAAACACTACTAATTAAATCTCCAAAAAATAACTAGACATTGGCACCATAACCTAACTGTCCGCCATGTTGCACAAACGGTCCCAATTGAGTCAGCAGTCGTCAGAAAACTGAATATCGAATAGTTCCAAAGTCAAATTTCCCTTATTGACTTACAAAATCATCAAGAACGGACAAGTGTCACACACCTAACCTCCAAAGCGTTCTTTAACAGCTTTTCAAACAATTCTATAGCAATAACAATTTCAAAGAACAATGTTACATCGAAACAATTGCATAAATACAATTTTCTACAGGCATTTACAAAAACGTTCTAAACAGAACAATCAAAAACTAACGCTACTAGTTAAATCACCAAAAAATAACTAGACATTGGCACCATAACCCAACCATCCGCCATGTTGCACTAACGGTCGCAATTGTATATCGAGTCGTTCCAAAGTCAAAGTTCCCCTTATTAGCTCGGAACATCATCACCATCGACAACGGATAAGTTCCACTAACCTAACCTCAATAGCGTTTAGCACGATCAACTAGGAAAGTAGCGCCAAGTAGCAGGCCAATGGTTACCATAAATCCGACGCCATCCGTCCCCGCACGACTATAACTACCGGCGGGGGGCCAAGAATCGTAAGAGCGGTGATTAAATGGTAATTTCGCATCGACCAGCTGACAATCCGGGGGTGACCGCCGATGTGATTGTGAGGGACGCCCTGGGCTTAATACGGCAGGACGTCGGCGGCCGTCACGGAGAGCTGCTGGGCAAGCTTCTTGATTTACCAAGACATCCCCGACCGAGAGATCGGAACTACGCGGTTCGCTGCTTCCGATAGCGCTGCTCTGTCTTTTTCACTTTAACGGTAAGCCCCGGGACTTAACCTCACCCATTCCTGTTCTATGACCGCGAAGCTTAAACGTTCCCCTATCCGACTATCTGCCTTTGACACAACCCGAAATTCCCCCCGACTGTCTCACTCTTCAATCCTGGACTAATCCTGTGCGCGAATAGATCGTTTTCGCGCCACGTTGTTTAAGAATGATGGATTTTGGTACCTCAGACTTCACAATCGCAGGTTTTGATGTTGCAGATCACGGTGTGATAGATTCTGGGACACTAGACCACAGTAACGTTGATTTAGGGAGCCTAAATCATGGTAACATAGATTTTGGAACACTGGATCATAGTAACATGGATTACAGAATACTAGATCATAATAACATAGATTTAGGAGCACTAGATCATGGTAACATAGATTTCGGAACACTAGATCATAGCAACATAGATTTTGGAACACTAGATCATAATAACATAGATTACGGAACACTAGATCATAGCAACATTTTTGGAACACTTGATTATAGTAACATAGATTTTGGAACACTGAATCATACTAACATAGATTTTGGAATACTTGATCATAGTAACATGGATTACAGAACACTAGACTATAGTTACATATATTTTGGAACACTGGATCATAGTAACATAGATTTTGGAATACTAGATCATAGTAACATGGATTACAGAACACTAGATTATAGCAACATAGATTTTGGAGCACTAGATCATAGTAACATAGATTATGGAACAGTAGATCATAGCAACATAGATTTTGGAACACTAGATTATAGTAACATAGATTGTTGAACATTGCATCATAGTAACATAGATTTAGGGGCCGTAGATGGTGGTAGCTCAGTTTTAAAGACCCTAGACGATATCATCCCAGTTTTTAAGCATCCTAGACGGTAACATCTCATTTTTAGGGATCCTGGATAGTGACATTCCAGTTTTAGGGACCCTAGATGGTAGCATCCCAGATTTAGGGGCCTTAGATGAGGTGACATCCCACATTTTGGGTCTCTCTTTTGTGAATCCCCAGGAAAACATATACTTCCAAAGAATACTCTAGAATACTAGCTTAAGCTTTAACACCCCTAGATCTTAGTTTCAATGCGTCGGTACACTAGCTTTAAGGGGCATAGACTTTGTCATCCTAAATTTTATTACTCTAGGTTTTAACATCCTAGAATTTGGCAGTGCGTATATTGGTACCATTGATACTGCATTACCACATTAGAGTTTTGTTCCCTATATTTATGAATCCAGATTAGATTGCTTTAAATCATTTTCTCCCGATTTGAGCTATAAATAATTCTATGATATAATATCGTCCCTGGGAATTTAATATTTCAGGTTTAATAGCCCTCTCTAGCACAAACGATCTAGAATCCCAGAAATATAACCGTAAAGGTTAAAGGTTGCTTTAAATTATCTTCCTTTTAGTATAAATTCTGCACTTGTGGAATACTCTACTTCTATGATATAATGGTCTCCCCAAGGGCTTAACATTTGGGGTATGGTACCTGACCAGCGAACGAGGTAGAATCCCAGAAATATAACCATAAAGGTTAAAGATTGCTTTATATCATCTTCCTTTTCATGTAAATTCTGCACTTGCGGAATCCTCTAATTCTGCGATACAATAGTCCCACTAAGGATTTAATATTTGGATCGCGGTACCACCGACTCTGTTCGGGCTATTTCCTAATTCTAGCACATTATAATAGCCCCCTACGGCTTTAATATTTGAGTTTTGACTCACTTAACTAGCAGATGACGTAGAATCCCAGAAATACGGCCACGGAGGTTACACGTTGCTTCGAAATTATCTTACCCCCAGATGGGGTTGAGCTAAATTTTCAGATTGTGTTATTCTTTAATTTTACACTGCTTCTCCTAGGGCTTCAATAGTTTAATTTTGGCATGCCTGTAGGGTTCCAAATATTTACTATGATATGACTTTCTGCTAAGTTTCTAATGGCCTTTATCTTCTAGTAAGATATACAAACCTTAATTTGTATCTAGTTCTTTAGTATATAACTCTCTTCTATAAATAATTTCTTCGTTATTTCTAAATTTTTATTGAATGAGTTTAGGTTAGAATTAGGATTATTCTACTCACATTCTAGTGACCTTTTCCTTCTAGTGAGATGTACAAATCTTAGTTTGTATATAGCCTTCTTCTATAAATAATGTCTTTGTTATTTCTAAATTTCTAGTGAATGAGTTTAGGTTATGTATAACATCATTAATCACTCCAGTCTTGGTACTGCAGAAGATTCTTCTATTATTATCAGTATGACTTTCTAGAGGCCATTTTAAATTAAGCCAGTAAGAAACCCTTTTACTGGATCCTCTTTTTTATAAGAATCTGTTCTTTTAACCCAAGAGCCCTGCTTGGTCGATTCAGGTTAAGTGTTAATGGAATTTCTTATTTTCGTCGTCCGCTAGCGAGGTAACCAACCTGAATCCATTAATCACTCCAGACTAGGTGCTACACGAGGTTCCAAAAACATCGCTATATCTTTTCGATCGGTACCTTTTAGTGAATTGTCCAGTTAGTGAATTAGTCCAGTTGGTCTAATAACATGTGTAAGCATTCAGCTGAAATTTGCATAAAACATACACAAATGTTCTCTTGCATACAATTACTAATATTCAAGATATTACTATTATATAAAAACATTTATCGCGTCAGTATTATTACGATTTTAAAATTTATCGACATTAATGGACATTTAAATATAAAAATTACATATAAAAATCTGTATAAAAATGTAATTTTTCTTAGCGAATTTACTAGCGAGTTTTCTAGTGACTTTCCCAGTGAAGTTTCTAGAAAAATCATCCGTCAAAGATTTTCAACTGATTAAACATTGATGGAAATTTATACATAAAATACATAAATCTTAATAGACCTAGTAATCATATGTAGTAAATTTCTTAGTATATCTCCTAGTTAGTTTCTCATGATTTTTCTACAGAACTTTATATCGAAAATTTAAAAAATACGGAAACATCGATGGAAAATTATACATAAAATACATAAATCTGAACATAACAAATAATTTTTTCTAGTGATATTCCTAGTCAATTTTCTGGTGTACTTAATACCGAAGATTCTAAAACATATTAAAATTGTTAGATATTTGTACGTAAAATACAACCAAGTTATTTTTTCTAGTAAAATTCCTAACGAATTTCCTACTGAATTTCCTCTTGTCGTTAAAGAGCCAAAGACAAAAATTGCCCAACGGTGAAATCCGAATGGAAATCTCGGGATTTCATACCAAAACTGTTCGAAACAGATCTATTTCTTTCGCTGATGTCATCTGGCCCAGAGCGTTGCTCTCCGGGGCAAGTTAATGAACGGATGTAGGTCGGGCAGATTCTATTTTTATTTATCGCTGCCGAATTCGATCAGTCCGGGCTCTTGTTAATTAATATTCGAGACCGGGAGGATTATACTTTGTCGGGTTGTAGAAACGCTCACGATTTAACGGGCTCGCAAGACTGATTCCTCGAATCGAAGGAGAACAAATCGTGGTCTAAATTACATAGATTTTCCCGGGGATTGATCGATCGTCTACCATTGCAGCCAGCTGACCTGCTGAAATGGAAGCAAGTAGCGACCAGATTCAGCGAATTAATTACCGAAGCCCCTGACCAACTGCAGCTGAATGAAGATCGATCGCACGACATGGTAACCGTGGACGACAACGCCGGAAATGCGACCACCGGCTTAAGAAGCCGGAACCGCGTGTTGGCGGCGTAAAGAAGGACAAATGGGAGCGTCAAAGTTCAGATAAATCAGGATCAAGATCGAAAGAAAGCACGGCGTTAAGTCTCCCCCCCCCTCGCTCTCGCTGGAAGAACAACGAGATTACAAAAACTTTGTGCGCGCTTCGGCGACCGGTTTGCTTTTTAACTTAAAAATACGACTTCACCTGCTTCCGTAATCCGACATTTTTGCCCATTAAATGGAAGATCGTTCTATTAACGAACGTGCTTATATAGAAGAGCAAAAACAATGACAGCGTTGTTCGCCATGGCACCGCTCGCTGTCTACGACAAGGATTCTGAAAGGACAACTCAACATCCTACTTCTAAAAGACCTGAATTGTTATTGTATCGAATTGTGTTATAGTTAATATCCTTTATTGTAAATAAAATGCCGCGACGCGAGAGAAATTGTGTACTTCGCAACAATATTATAATCGTATAATAATAAGTTGAACATGACAAAATTATCATATTTGAAGCATGACATTTTTGGTTCGGATTTTATATTATAATTAAATACCATACATAAATATGTAATGTAGAGCTTATAGTAACTATGTATTACTTACTCGGTCTTTTGTTTTTTACACAATAAAAAAAAATGTATTTCTTTCTTTGTATTCATGCAACCTGTCGCAATCCCCTTTTCGGACTTTTTAAAAAATATAAAATATTTTAACAACGAAACATAATTTGTATATAATCATATTGTTACACAATTTTTTGTGTATATACATAACTTTTGCCGTCAAAAATTTCAAAAAAAAATTTTGCAGTTGGTCGAAAAAATGCAACGGAGACCGCAGCTCGCGAGTTCATTTCTCGCGCAGCTGAAATATCATCCTTTGAACCTTCCCGGTCATGGCGGAGCGAGAACGTAAAACCGAAACGGCGGCCCGGAGTATTTTCATTTTAATAACGAATTTATACAAATGCTCGTCGGCGATCTCGGATATCAGGAATTTCGCCGTTTTCAATTCCAATCGATAGAGATATTAACCGCCATTACGTTGTACGAGAGTTCCGACGCAGTGCCAAGCAACGCTGTTCGCCTAATCAGCCGCCATCCCACGGGAACCGTCGAGTTTCCGGAAGCTTTACGCATTTATTTTCACTGTGCGCGGTTTCTTTAATCACACGCCATTAAATATGTAAACTGCTCTCTGCCAGTGGTTTGAATTCGATTCTCATCGCCGGCAGCTTTTGAATTTCCCGCGCTCGATCGCGGCATCCATCGGACATTTTCGTTTGAAACTTAATTTTCTTGGAATCGTTGATCCAGGAACGATCTTCTGACGCGTTTCCTACGAATTGGTTCATTTAGCTCGTCAGCTGAATAGCAAATTAATTTGCAACGTTGTAGACACTTGATTTAATTGTTTAATAAAGAATTGTCTAGTTTTCATTTTTACTTATTTATATTTGTAACAATGTCGTAGCTGATTCGGCAGTACGTGTGCTAAAAATATGTATAATAATGTGATATTATTTATAATATTTATTAACTTGCGACATTTTAGCGATATGATTAAATTATTTAATAAAGAAGTTTGGCGACGGTCGTTGTGTGTGTTTGGTCGAGAAAAGGAGAGGGGAGACGTTTCGTCCGGGGCCCGCTAGAGGACTCATCAGTAAGGCTATCCTAGCGTGCCCTTGCCTTAGACGTGGGGGTAGGACGAAGTCTCTGTATATATAGGGATCGAGGCGGCTTGGTTACTAGCGGGAAGAAGAGCCCTCTGCTGGCGGGTCTGGAGGTAGCCGCCACAGAAGTTTCTATTTTCAATCGATATTTGTCCATATCTGCAATAGTGTTAATATTGTCCTCAGTAATAAAAGATCTCGTAGCTTGAATTTGTATTTATTCATGTTTATAATACTGTTAATATTGTTTCTAATATTGTTAATCTGCAACATTCTATATATCTAATTAAATTATCAAATAAATAATTTCTTAGTTTTGGTTATTACTTATTTATATCGATAATAATGTTAATATTGCATTTAAATGTTGTGATCAATTTTTCCATATTTACATACTTAGAATTTTGATTAAAATTATTATTAATTTAATAACATCAGTAGAAAAATTTATTTCTAAAATTCTTAAATTATCGAAAATCGATGAAATTTATATTTAAAGTAGCTTCACCTATTTGTTCAACATTAATTACCAGTATATCAATCGAATTCAGTCAAATTCCATTTTATTTAATTGCAGAAGAATCAGAAATAGTTTCTGGACGTATTAGAAGATTATTTGGATGAATTTTTCTAGGTGCATATTTAACAATTATTTCTGTCTTCGATAGTTATTATATTTTTTTAAAATCCTATTACTAAATAAGTTTGAAAACCGAGATTTCTAATACATTAAAAAAAAGATGTCGTCTGTTAAGTGCTGTTTCTAAAGGAATTCTTTCAATTTTATCGAAATAATTTTTATCGAAATAATTTTCTTCGTTTTTGAGACTCGAATTAAATCACAGAGAGCACGCGGCATTCCAGTGGATGGTAATTAATTAGGCTTTTATTCTGCAGCAAGTACACAGCATTTAAAAGCCTCGAGAAAATTTCGTTATTGCGGACACACGGACGGAGGAGGGTAGTAACAGAGGCGCCGGTGCGCTCGAAACGTGTTTGAAACTAATTTGCTACACTTCAGCTCATTAAAATAATTATTCGACGTAACGGTAATTATGCAACCGTTACAGCTTGATGCTTGCGCTTTTCCCGTGCTGTCGACGCTATCAATCTTCCAATGAAACAAACGTGTCCAATCTTTCTCCGGTTTCAATCAAGTATAAAATTTCATAAAACAAATTTTCATCAGGCAATTAAGTTTTTAAAGCATTCGAAACTTGTTTTCGAATATACCTGTAAATAAGTTCCCAAATAGATGGGGAACATTTCTGTACATAATTTCTAAAATAAATGACGAAAATAGTTTTCTACAATTGTCGAAAAAAATGGAGAAAATAATTTTGCACAATTTACAAAATAAATGTAGAAAATAGTTTTGAATAATTGTCAAAATAAATGAAGAAAATGATGATATATACTTTTTTTTTTTTTTTATTTATCGTGGGGGAAATCTGCTGGTCAGACACCCCCGTCCCGCCCGAAGGGCGGGGCGGGGGTAGTGCGGGGTTCGACCCGCTAAAACCCCCACGGAGGCCTAGGGCGCTGGCGATTAGCGGGGGAGCCACGGGAACTCTCAAGAACACGACCGCGGCTCCCCCTCGCCTGGCCGGCCACCAGGATGGAGCGGTGGCTGGCCGCATCCCGGGGGGAGATTAATCCTCCCCCCATGAATCATCTTGATTCGGCGGAGCGGGGGACCGCACTCCACACCGCCTCGTCATGACGGCCGCACCGGCGGCCGTCGGGGGCGACGACTTTTCGTCGCCCCCACTTCTAAAAGGACATCCTCGGTTGGCGGGCGGCGGGCAATTGAACCAGAGATCTGGTACACCCGCCGCCCGCCTATTCTCAGCTGCTCGGCGACCCCGCTCGGCAGCCTCCTTCTGCAACATTACCTGTTCGCAGAAGGCTATGGCTGCCGCCCATTTTGTCGGGCTCTCCAGCATGGCCCCAACTAAGCTGGAGAGAGCGAGGTCGCGACCAACTTCCCTTCTTAGGACTCGGCGCAGCACTGAAAAGGCGGGGCATACCTCCAGTGTATGCTGCGCCGAGTCCTCCTCCGCGCCACAGTGGTGGCACCCCTTCGTCGCTTCCCGACCGATGCGACACAGGTAAACACCGAAGCAGCCATGCCCGGTGAACACCTGCGTTGCACGGTAGGAGAGCCTGCCAAACCGCCTCTCCCGCAACGAGGTGAAGTGTGGCAGGAGAGCCCCAGGGACGCGCTCGCCGGCATGGGAGCAAAGCTCCGCATGCCATCTGGCGAGCGCTAATCCCCGGGCCTGGAGCTCGAAGCACTCGACCGCCTCCCGCTCCGGCGGGTAAATGATGATATATACTGTAAGATATTTTAATGATTTTTAACGAATTCTGTACTATTTTATACAATTCTATACTATTGTAGTATCGTAATTTAGTGGGTACGTTTAGGACGAGGAGGAGTGTTAGGCTTAGGGGACCGTAGTTTTAAGTCTTTGTAATTATGGTAGGCAATAGAAGAGAAACTTTGGCGAAGGCCGGGTCAGATGAAAAAAATCCCTTGGCGACGGAGTGCCGGCGGATGCGATTGGCACGTTTTTAGAAAAGGCAGGCATTGTGTCGGAGGAGCGTGTTTGGAGTGGACAGAGAGTGTACGAGAGTCGTCGAGTGAGGAGTGTTGCAAGTTGTAAAATTAAGTGAAGTAGTTGTAATCCTAGTTGAAGGTACGGTACGCGATATTTTCTGTCTTCACCACGTTTTGTCCTTTCCTAATCGATACAGATTCTATACTGTTTAAATATTAGACAATTTCTACATAATTTTGAGGGCTCAGCCGGGATTTGAGGAAAAGGTAGCGTTGAATGATAACAATGATATTGTGACTGTAGGAGTTGAGAGTTGAACTTTAGTTGTTGTGTTGTGCATTGAAAAACCTTTCAAGATGTCTGAAGGAAACGATACCGTTGTCGAAGTATCACAAGCAAGCCTATCTGCTGACAAATTAGAGGAAATTCTAACAATGAAGTTAACCGGTTTAAAGGAAGAATTGAAGAGCCGCAAGCTGAGGACGTCGGGAAATAAAAAGCAACTACAAGATCGGCTTAAAGCAGCCATAATGTTGCAAATCGAACATGCCGAAGAAGAAGATGATATTGATGGCAGTGAAGATGAAGAAGAAGGAAGCGATGTGAGACGATGCGTGCGTCGGATGCAGGCGTTAACATTCAGGGATGTTGAGGAGTCCATGCGTACATTTAGCGGAGACGATAAAGCAAACATTCGTTGTTGGCTCGAAGAGTTTGAAGACATGGCGGAGCTATGTGAATGGAGTGAAGTACAAAAAGTTATTTATGCGAAGCGGTTATTGCGTGCAACGGCGAGATTGTCCGTCGACTGTGAAAAATGTTGTCGCAAATGGGTCGAGATGAAGCGAGCATTGGAGTCCGAATTTGGTAAAACTGCAGATACGTACAAGATACATAAAGAGTTGTCACGTAAAATTAAAAGATCGAACGAGTCGTATCAAGAATACATTTATCAAATGTTGGAGATTGCGAAGCAAGCAGACGTGGAAGTCTCAACAGTTATTAAGTATATTATTGACGGAGTTCAGGATTTCGAGACAAACAAACCGATATTGTACGGTGCTAGAAATATACGTGAGTTGAAAGAAACATTCAAAATTTACGAAGACATGAAGGAAAAATCAAGAACGAAAAACAGGCGACCTGAGGAGAAGAAGAAGACGACCGTCCATGGAACCTCGTCACAAGGTGAATCACAGCAAGTGGCACGGCAAGAATTAAGGCGATATTTTTTGTGTGGAAACCGATACCATACGGCTGCAAACTGCCCGACGAAAGAAAGAGGACCCAAGTGTTTTAAGTGTCAAGGCTATGGGCATGTTGCGTCAAGCTGTAACGGTGCGAATGGGCCAGCAAGGGTTGTGAGTAGTGTGTCTGAAGCGTCGAGAAAGAAGCGAGTTAAAGAGGTGCAAGTCGAAAATTGTAAGTTGACAGCGTTAATAGATTCTGGAAGCGATCTGAATTTGATGCGAGCGGATTATTATGTTAAAATTGGTGCTCCTTGATTGAATAATAAGATTTTGCAATTTCGTGGTGTCGGAGCAGAGAACAACCACACATTAGGGGAATTTTCAACAACTATTGCAATAAATCAGATAACATATCCAATAAATATACACGTTCTACCCAATACTTGTCGTCCCATAGTTTAATAATCAGTACAGAATTTTTACATTCCGTAGAACTAAGTATGAAAGGAGAAGAAATTTCTATTAAATAAATAGATTTGCCGGAAATTTTTAATGTCAATGTCGAGGCTATAGTTGACAATGTAGATTTATCACACGTTGCGGTTCCTGAACACAGAAATGTTATAGAAGATTGTGTTGCAAATGATAAACCATCTAAAACGAAAGAAGTAGGGATTAAAATGAGCTTGATACTGCAAGACGAGATCCCAGTGTACGAGAGACCGCGATAAATCTGAAGTTGATAAACAAATAACGTCATGGTTGAAAGATGAAATAATTCGAGAGTCTTGTTCAGATTACGCAAGTCCAATTGTACTAGTAAAGAAGAAGGATGGCACAACTAGAATTTGTGTTGACTACACACAGCTTAATAAAAAAAAAATGGTAAATGATAGATATCCCCTACCTTTGATAGAGGATCAATTGGATTTATTAGAAGGCGCGAAAGTATTTAGTTCGTTGGATCTCAGAAATGGATTTTTTCATGTTCCCATTAATGAGAATAGCAGAAAATATACCGCCCCCGTAACTCCCACCGGTCATTATGAATTTTTAAAGGTTCCGTTTGGGTTATGTAATTCGTCAGCCGTCTTTCAAAAGTATATAAATGCAGCGTTCAAAGAGTTAATTGCAACCGGGGTCGTTTTGACATACATGTGTTTCGTTCAAATTTGAATCTAAATCACGTGTTTCGTATCAATTTGAAGTTAAATCGTTTGTTTGGTATGCATTTGAAGCTACATCATGTACTTCGCATGGATTTTAAGCTAAATCATGTGTTCCAAATGAATTTGAATTTAAATCGTTTGTTTCGCATGAATTTGAAACCAAGTCTTCTGTGACGGCTACCTCCAGACCCGCCAGTAGAGGGCTCCTCTTCCCGCTGGTAGCCGATCAGCCTCGATCCCTATATATACACAGAGACTTCGTCCTACCCCTACGTCTAAGGCAAGGGCCCGCTAGGATAGCCTTACTGATGAGTCCTCTAGCGGGCCCCGGACGAAACGTGTCCCCTCTCCTTTCCACGACAACGACACTTTGAACCGCCGCCAAACTTCTATTTCTCGTAGATTTGAAGCTAGATCGTTTGTTTCGCATGGATTTGTAGCTTAATCATTTGTGTCGCATAGATTTGAAACTAAATATTCTATTTCGCATGGATGTGAAGCTAAATCATGTATTTCGCATAGATTTGAAGATAAATCGTTTGTTTCGGATGGATTTGAACCTATATCGTTTGTATCGCGTATGCATTTGAAGCTAAATCGTTTATTTCTCATGAATTTGAAGATAAATCTTCTATTTCGCATGGGTTTGAAGCTAATCATGTATTCCGCATGAATTTGAAACTAAATCGTTTGTGTCGCATGAATTTGAAGCCAAGTCATCTATTTCGCAAAGATTTGAAGGTAGATCGTTTGTTTCGCTTGGATTTGCAGCTAAATCGTCTATTTCGCATGGATTTGAATCTAAACCTTCCATTTGGCATGGATTTTGAGCTAAATCATGTGTTTTGCATGAATTTGAAGAGAAATCATGTGTTTCGCTTAAATGTGAATCTAAATCACGTGTTTCGTATCAATTTGAAGTTAAACCGTTTGTTTGGTATGCATTTGAAGCTACATCATGTATTTCGCATGGATTTTAAGCTATATCATGTGTTTCGCATGGATTTGAAGCTAAATCGTATGTTTCGCATGAATTTGAAACTATATCGTGTGTTTTGCGTGGAATTGAATCTTAATCTTTTGATTCGCATGGATTGGAAGCTAAATCTTCTATTTCGCATGGATTTGTAGCTAAATCGTATGTTCCGCATGAATTTGAAACTAAATCGTTTGTGTCGCATCAATTTGAAGAGAAATCTTTTATTTCGCATAGATTTGAAGCAAAATTTTCTATTTTGCATAGATTTGAAGCTAAATCGTGTATGTCGCCTGAGTTTGAAGCGAAGATATCTATGTCGCATAGATTTGACCCTAGATCGTTTGTTTCGCATGGATTTGAACCTATATCATTTATATTGTATGCATTTGAAGCTAAATCGTTTATTCGGATGAATTTAAAGATAAATCTTCTATTTCGCATGCATTTGAAGCTAATCGTTTGGTCCGTATGGATTTGTAGATAAATCGTTTATTTCGCATGGATTTGTAGCTTAATCGTTTCTTTCCATAGATTTGAAGATAAATCTTCAGGTTTCGCATGAATTTGAAGCTAAATCATGTGTTTTGCATGAATTTGAATCTAAATCACGTGTTTCGCATCAATTTGAAGTTAAATTCGTTTGTCTGGTATGCATTTGAAGCTACATCATATATTTCGCATTGATTTGTAGCTAAATCACGTGTTCTGCGTAAATTTGTAGATAAATATTCTAATTCGCATAGATTTGAAACTAGATCGTTTGATCACGTGGGTTGTTTCTTAATCGTATGTTTCGCATTACGTTGTTGTACGTTGCATTACTTTGTTTTTACGTTGTTTTGTGTTGTTTTACCTTGATTTACGTTGTTTCCCGTTGTCTCACGTCGTTGTTTAAAAGAGTATTAGGTTGTTTTACGTTTCTATACATTGTTTTTACGTTATTTTATATTGTTTTACATTGCTTTACGTTGTGTTACGTTGATTTACTTTGTTTTGCATTGACGATTTAAAATGTTTGACGATGCTTTACGTAGTTTGCTTTGTTTCGCGTTGTGGTTTAAAACAGTATTACGTTGCTATACATTGTTTTTACATTGTTTTATACTGTTTTACATTACTTTACGTGTTACGTTGTTTTACTTTGTTTCGCATAGATGATTTACGTTCTTTTACGTTGTTTTGCTTTGTTTTGACGTTGGTTCACGTTGTTTTACCTTGCTGTACGTTGTTTTACACTGTCTCACGTTGTTGTTCAAAACCGTATTACGTTGTTCTACGTTGTTGTACATTGTTTTTACGTTGTTTTATATTGTTTTACATTACTTTACGCTATGTTACGTTGTTTTACCTTGTCTTACGTTGTTTTACGTTGCCTCACGCTGTTGCTTAAACCAATATTACGTTGTTCTACGTTGTTATACGTTGTTTTTACAATGTTTTATAGAGTTTCACATTGCTTGTCGTTGTGTTGAGTTGTTTTACTTTGTTTCGCATAGATGATTTACATTGTTTTACGTTGTTTTATCTTGCTTTCGTTTGTTTCGCACTGATGATTTACATTAATTCACGTTGTTTTACTTTGTTTTCCTGTTGTTTTATGTTGTTTTACCTTCTTTACGTTGTTTTACGTTGTCTCACGTTGATGTTTAAAACCGTATTACATTGAGCTACATTGTTATACATTATTCTTATGTTGTTTTATATCATTTTACATTGCTTTGCGTTGCGTTACGTTGTTTTGCTCGCCTCGCATTGATGATTTACGTTGATTTACGTTGTTTTACTTTGTTTTATCTTGTTTTAAGTTTTTTTACGTTGTCTCACGTTGTTTTTTAAAACCGTATTACGTTGTTCTACGTTGTTATACATTGTTGTTACGTTGTTTTATATTGTTTTACATTGCTCTACGTTGTTTTACTAACTTTTTCTTTGTTTTGCATTGATAATTTACGTTGTTTTACGTTGTTTTATTTTGTTTTTACGACGTTTTTATGTTGTTTTAGCTTGTTTTACGTAATAATCGAGGTTGTTTAATCAACAACGTGAGAAAGCGTAAATAAACGTAAAGGAAGGTAAAATAATGTACTACAACGTAAAAACAAAGTAAAACAACGTAAATCATTATAGCGAAACAAAGAAAAACAAGCAAAACAATGTAGAAAACGATAATCATTAACGCGAAACAAAGAAAAACAAGGTAAAACGACGTGAAAAACATAAATCATATATGCGAAACAAAGTAAAACAACGTCACACAACGTAAAGCTATGTAAAACAAAATAAAACAACGTAAAGCAATGATAGAACAACGTAATACTGTTTTAAACAACATCTTGAGACAACGTAAAACAACGTAAAGCAAGGTAAAACAACGTAAAACAACGTAAAACAACGTAGAAATAAAGTAAAGCAACGTTAGATAATGTAAAAATAATTAAACGTCGTAAAAGCATACTGTAGCAACGTAGACCTACGTAATACTGTTTTAAACAACAACGTGAGACAACGTAAAACAACGTAAAGAAAGGTAAAATAACGTAAAACAACGATAAAAAAAAGTAAAACAACGTAAAATAATGTAAAAAAATGTAAAACAACGTAAAAACAATGTATAACAACGTAAAATAACGTAAAACATAGAACAACGTAAAAGCAATGTATAACAACGTAAAACACAACAATATGGGTTTAAAAACAACGCCAAACAAAGAAAACAACGTAAATCATCGTAAAACAACGTAAATCATGAATGCGAAACAAAGTAAAAGTACGAAACACAACATAAACCAATGTAAAACAGTATAAAAGAACGTAAAAACAATGTATAACAACGTAGAACAACGTAATACTGTTTTAAACAACAACGTGAGAAAACGTAAAACAACGAAAAGCAAGGCAAAACAAAGTAAAACAACGTAAAAACAATGTCAATCAACGTAAAACAACGTTTGTTAACATAGCGAAACAAAGAAAGACATGGTAAAATACCGAGAAAAAACATAAACCATATATGCGAAACAAAGGAAAACAACGTAACACAACGTGAAGCTATGTAAAACAAAATAAAACAACGAAAAACAATGTATAACAACGTAAACCAAAGCTATACTCTTTTAAAAACAACGCCAAACAAAGAAAACAACGTAAATCATTGTAAAACAACGTAAATCATGAATGCGAAACAAAGTAAAAGAACGTAACACAACATAAACCAATGTAAAACAGTATAAGTCGACGTAAAAACAATGTATAACAACGTAGAACAACGTAATACTATTTAAAAAACAACGTGAGACAACTTAAAACAACGTATAGCAAGGTAAAGCAACGTAAACCAATATAAAATCAAAGTAAAATAATGTAAATCGTCAATGCGAAACAAAAAAAACAACTTGACGCAACGTACAGCAACGTAAAACAATATAAAACAACCTAAAAACAAAGCATAAGAACGCAGAAGAACATAAAACTGTAATAAATAACAACGTGAGACAAGACGAAATAACGTAAAGCAAAGTAAAACACGTAAAATAACGTAAATGATGAATGCGAAACGAAGTGAAACAACGTAAAGGTGGAGGTTGGTAAGGTGGATGGAGGTAACAGGTGGAGGTAGAGATAGAGATAGAGGCACATACGTAGCGGTAGAGGTAGAGGTACATGCGTAGAGGTAGCGTTTGAGGTACATGCATAGAGGTAGAGGTACATGCGTCGGTTTAGAGTTAGAGGTACATGCGTAGAAGTAGAGTTAGAGGTACAGGCGTAGAAGTAGAGGTAGTTGTACAGGTGTATAGGTAGAGGTATAGGCATAGAGGTAGTGGTAGAGGTAGAGGTACAGCCGTAGCGGTAGAGGTAGAGTAGAGATAGACGTAGAGGTAGAGGTAGAGCTAGAGGTAGAGGTAGAGGTAGACGTACAGACGTAGAGGTAGAGGTAGAGGTACCGGGCGCAAGGGTAGAGGTAGATGTATAGGTAGTGGTACAGGCGTAGAAGTAGAGGTACAGGTACATGCATAGAGGTAGAGGTACATGCGTAGCGGTAGAGTTAGTTGTACATGCGTAGAGGTAGAGGTAGAGGTACTTGCGTAGAGGTAGTGGTACGTGCGTCGGGTTAGAGTTAGGGGTACATGCGTCGGGGTAGAGTAAGAGGTACATGTGTAGAGGTAGTGGTAGAGTTACATGCGTAGAGGTAGAAGTAGAGGTACATGCACAGAGCTCGAGGTAGAGGTAGAGGTAGTGGTAGACGCACATACGTAGAGGTAGAGGTAGAGGTACCAGGCGCAAGGGTAGAGATAGAGATGGAGGTAGAGGTATAGGTGTAGAGGTAGAGGTACGTGCGTCGGGGTAGAGTTAGAGGTACATGCGTACAGGTAGAGATAGAGGTTCATGTACTCTACCACTACGCCTCTACCTCTACCTCTTTGCATGTACCTCTACCTCTAACTCTACGCCTGTATCACTACCTGTACCACTACGTATGTTCCTCTATCTCTACTTCTATGCGTGTACCTCTACCTACACCTCGACTTCAGCGCATGTACCTCTACCTCTACCTCTACGCATGTACCTCTACATCTACCTCTACGCTTGTATCTCTATCTTCTCCTCTACGCATGTACATCTACCCGTCCAAGTTGAACGTAAATGGCTTTTACAGAGCCCCGACGGCACAGACGACGACGACGACGGAAATGTTGCACGATACTATTTTCTCTGATGCAAAGTGTCTTTACCTTATGTTCTTCCTGCTGCACGTTTATTTCTTTGCTCTCTGCTTTTTAAAGAAATCTGTTGTTTTCTGCTCGTTTACTTTTGCCTGAGTGGTCCTTACCTTAGCGACACTGTGAGTGACACGTCCCTTAAAATTCTCCCTTGAATTTTGCTCCAGTTTTCAATGGGAAACGTTGTGTTGCCCGCGACTTCCGATTTGTTTAACCATGGTGTTTCCTCCGTGCCGCAGGAATGTTACCCCGGAACTTTGTAATATTGAATGTATGCTTTATCCCGCTTCATTTTCCCCACCAGGGATTTCGCCCGACTGCATACCTTCAATTCTCATGTACTCCGTCCAGGTTTCTGTTGTTAAAAGCAAATATAGCAGGAAAGTTAAGTGATACTTGAATTCGAGAGGGTTGAAACAACCCTCTGGAATGTGCGGCGTCTCGAAAATTATCTTCGAAACTAATTAGATTCTTATGTTTAGTTGTTTTTGTAGTTGTAATGTTTCCATTTTCAATTACACAACGCTATACTTACTGAGTATACTAATCCGACCAAAAATTATATGCAAGATTTTACGAAATCTCCGTATTCGACTCTACAGCTTCCAAGAGCGATTATCGTAGACACGAGAAAGCAAAATTTTTTGGTTTATCGTTTCGATTGTTGCGTCTGACTTCTGAAACACTAACAGATAGAGGCGGCCATTCCTACGATTTACGCGTTGCGGAGATTCCAAGAATAGCAAACGTCCGGACGGTGTCACTTTAATGCCAACGGTTTCGGAAGTCCATTATTCATTTACGCCATCCTTCGATTAATTATTATCCTGATAAACGTCACCCGGTGCGCAATCCGCCGATAAATCGTTATTCCGCAAACGGGCGCAACCGATGAAACGAGCAATTGATCTCGCCAACATCACGCGAGATAATTGACCCGACGACAATTTTTTTACCGGAGATCAACGATTATACTGGATCGAGCATATTGCTACTTTGTTTGATATGCAAACCGAGCCGTTATTCGCTTACAACTATCCGAACAATTCGATTATAAATGGTTAATACATGTGAGCTTAATTGAACGAAGCGCCATTAAATAAATAGAAAAAAATATTGGCGAAAGACGCCGTTAAATGCACGCAATAAATTATCACCATATCTTCATTTGCTATTAGTTCATTAAGATTTCGCGTATTTCTGTAAACCCTCTGTTCGCTCGAATTTTGTGCACCATTATACAAGAACTGGAAACTCGAAACTAGGAAATATGAATCTCTAGATGCAAAATAATGACGAAACTACAATGTTATTTTCTCGTGTTTTTTAATAATACCGATTGCCTTTTACCATCGTATTATTAAAGCTGTTTAAAAAAGCAGCCTTAAAAATAACTCCGCGCAGAAAATTCGAAATAATTCCAAGGGAACTACGAAATTGAAAATTGTCTAAATTTTCCCAAAAATTTGCACCAACAACTATTTTCGTACATTTTTTCCACATCAGGAAATAACAGAGATAAATCGCAGAGCGCGAAAACAGAAATTTGTCAAGCGACAATGGGTATAAAATGTAATTTGTCATTTTCGTGCAAAGCTGCAAATGAAATCGTATAGAACGACTCGCAGGCCTAGTTAAAATCCGTATTCAATTGAGCAATATGAAGGGATTCTGGGAAAAATTCTATTCAGAATTTTCCACTTATTTCTCCACGTTGGTTCGCTACTGTTCTCGTATATATTGTTCATTATGGTATTTACCCGGCCCACATTCGCGGAACCGTTGCCAATACGTTTAATATATTTGTGCGAGCGGAGCTGTTATTGTTGAACCGGCTTTTAGCGCTAATAAAAATATTTTCTGCAACCGATACGTTGATAATTAATTTTGCAAATGCACGGTTTGTTTCATCGAATGTTTTTCCAGAGGTTTGCCAGAGATGAGCAGTACAAGGTGGCTCAAGCGTTTCATTTTATTGCAATATTTTAATTTTGCAATATTTTAATATTGCGTTTACTAATTCATCAATTTGTAATGTGAAATTCTTCTAAATTGTACAAGTTCAAGAATAATTTACTTTATTGTTCTTTGCCTGCTTTATATCATGGTGAACTATTAATAATAATTATATACACAAGTAACGTACTAACATATAAGTGTGGATCTGTGGCATCAACAATAATAAAAAAAGACACTCACCATCTTAGCTTGATCTCTGAAATCACGTTTTAACACTAAATCTATCAAACCCTGTTCATAGTAATAATAATCGGTTTCTCACTTTTCCTTTTAAAAACGTAGAAAATCTATTTTACTTTCGCAGAAAATAATTAACTACATTTTCTTTAGTAAGTTTAAATAAATGCAGTAATGTCATTTTTTTTAAATAACGCAGGTCAGTCACTTCGAGTGCTCTATTTAGTGTGAATAATTTCCGAACTAACATGGTTCTCGGTCATCGATCCCATAGACAGTATTCTCGCTTCGTTTTCACGAGACACCCTATATGAACAGTCGTCGTTTGTAAGACAGGATACACGTGACGTGCAGGCTCTAATGCAGCACTCGTAAAAAACATTGTAAAAGTGTGTCAAGTTGTAATGACTTTCCGGATCTGCAACCGCGGCGAGATATACCGTTTCGCAAGTGATCATCAACCGTTGCCAGGTTGACGTCGATTTTTAATGAAAAGCGTTAACGCGAATTCCGGGATCCCCGCTTTCGTCAAACACACAGACTTTTATTTGGTCACGTTTCGAGGACCGGAGCCGTCGAACTTTCGCTGACGGTTGCAGTTTCCGCGAAATTTCGGAACGTAAATCTGTTCCCGCGCGCACGCGATGGGGAGTTCCGAGACGAGATGGGAACTTCGCCGGCTGAACTTTGATGTACGAACTATGAACAGCCTAATTTCGGTGTCAGAATACACACTTTCAAATGCAAATCCCTTTCGATATACGTTTCCTCGGGTGAACATCTTGATTGTAAATTTTACGGTATCTTCGGCGAACTGAACGTGATCCCGCCACCGCCTCCAACAAAAACTGTTTGCCGGGACCAAGTAGCTGAGAAAGTCAGTCAAGAGATACGTTGTGTGTGGTTTTAGTGTAATTTAGAGCGTGCTGGGCTCGCTCGATTCGTGTTCTTGAAAACAAAAGGAACGAACCGGAATGAAAGAACGCTTCTGCGTGACGTCACTAGTTCATTTAGGTGTAGGTTAACGTACAACTTGTACAGTTACGAGCAGCAATAGTTAACTAACAAACTCACTAGAAAGTATAAACAATGATTCATTGGAAACAAGGATCAATTGCAATCAAGGATCATTAATTAAATATTACACATACATGTGAAAGGAAGAACAGTAAAACAAAGGGAAATAGTATACCCTTCTTATATTAGTAAATTACAAACTTTGCTCTTATTTATCGAACGAATTAATTGATAAGTTAAATATCTTTTGTAAATTTTTCTCTTAAAAATTCTTTTTTGTACTTTAACACTTTGACTGCCGCGTCGTCTACATATGGGCGATCGAAAATGATTGAATTATCAGATTTGAAAATTGATTTTCACGCTAATCCGTCATAATTTCCTAATTTTATTAATACCCGCGAAACGTAATAATATTGGAAATGCGATTCACGAGATACAAGTTTGCTTGGCAATTCGTAATTTAATGAAATGAAATACTTTAATTTCGTGAAATTTTAGTCAGTAATAAATGAGAAAAGGTGTTTAATGTCGAAAGAAACTGGCAGAAAGTCGAAGCCTAATACGACGTTTAATTAGTTATGGCGGAAATCGCGCGGAACCGTAAAATACGGGCTGCCACGTGCAGTCCGCACGTTTAGGATTAACCATGTCAAGTTCAAATTAACCGGGCGGAGCTTCTGATAAGGGGGATTTCATGAGATCCATTCTTTCCGGTGAATTATGTATCATATGATTACATATCGTTTTCATAATCGTCGACAACAGGCAGCTATAAAAATGATCCGCGAGGCTCGATTAAGCGTATCTCTTCCCAAATTGCCCATATTTTTTAGGTTAACTTAATTATTGACTGATCCTCGCAAGTGTACAGGACGTTGCAAAAGTGAAATGATCGAGGGAGAAACTGATGTACGAGCACCGGAATGGGTACCGCGTAAATCACGAATGAAAAGGGTCCAGCAGAGTCTATTCGTACATGATCGAGTTCACGTCGACTTCGCGCAGCAAGAAAGAATTACATCCATATGACAATAACACGAGGTTCAGTCAGCGCTGGAAAGTGCTCGAAACCCCTGAGGACTTGCCCGGAAAGTTTAAGCAGAACGGATAGATGTAGGAAGAGAACTGAAAAAGAGTCCGAAAGAGGAAAAGTAACTCATCCCAGGGACGAACAGATAGGTTACGTCCGCTAATAAGTGGAGTTCGCTCTGTTCCTGGTATAACTCGGAACATTCGAAAACTTTTAGAATCCCTTTATTTTCCATTTTTTTTTCGCCGTCGTAAACATATAATCGCAGTCGTCGCGGGAATACCAAATGAAAACTAATTTCGACGGTGTTCTCAAATTTGGCTTGTCGGTTCGAATAATTGTGGAGTAAGATAGCATAAATGTACAATAGAACCAATATCAATACATTTCATATGAAATATTTCCATGTAAGAGATGTCATTTGAATATAAATACACGCGTTTTAGGAAGAATTATTTGTTTGAACCATTTGCAATACTATATGCAGCACAGAATTTCACAGACGACGTTTAATATTAACGTTATGAAATTACAAGTATAAAAATGCCAACAACAAATATTTCGTTCGTTTGTTCAACAATTAATTGCATTATTTTAGCAAATGAAATGTTTGTAATTACCGGTGAAATTAGAGCAACAGTTTTTATAACCACCGCATTGTTCCATCGATTGATTTTTGCAGTGCACAAAAATTGATTGACTTAACGGCATCATGTAAATTCTAATAATATAATATTATATTATAATATAAGGTTTATATTATTATATAATATATATAAATTTAAATTTTATTATATAAATGATTATATTATATCGGATATTATAATATCCGAAGCTTATATAATAATATAAGCTTCAGATATTCAATGTGTTTCTGAATTGATTCCAGTTTCGAGGAATTCCTCGCAACAGCAAATAGAGCCGGAGCAAATTCTGTTTCCAGTACCACGGATATTATTCGCAGGAGTAATAAGCCACTTCGGAGACAATATTGAAGTCCTAAAAGTCTTAAAAGACTGTGCGGAAACTTTTCCTGATTCTGTTCGTTTCCGAACAACAAGGACAAGGGAACCAGATAAAGCCCAAGCGGCAGGAAGCGCTAGAAGTGCGAAATAAAGTAGAACGAAAGGGCACCTCGGGGAAACACGTCGTACTACCAGCGAAACGTAATATTAATAAATTTTCGAACGCGATATTACAGTCTTGATTTCGTGCAATCCTTAAAGCTCACTTATTTGCGAGATTGTATTCGCGTGTCATTATATAAGAATATGAATTTATGAAAACGCAAATAAATCGAACAATTCGATTAACTCTACTTTTTACCAAAATAGTGAAAAGCACTGTGGCGGCTACCTCCAGACTCGCCAGCAGAGGGCTCCTCTTCCCGCTAGTAACCGATCCGCCTCGATCCCTATATATACAGAGACTTCGTCCTACTACCACGTGTAAGGCAAGGGCCCGCTAGGATAGCCTTACTGATGAATCCTCTAGCGGGCTCCGGACGAAACGCCTCCCCTCTCCTTTTCTCACCCAAGCACACACACTACGACCGCCGCCAAAGCACATTTAAAAATCTGAATTTTAATTTATTTTTTTACAGAAGCGTCAAAAATATCTTTCAAAGTTTTCGTTTCGCCTAATTTCTGAGAAAGGAGTCGAGAGAGGGGTCAAAATGAGATTTTAATTTAACAGTATTTCTACATAAGGGGTTAAAGACGACACTTCATCAAATTTTCGTTTAGCATTATTTCTACGGAATGGGTGAAACGACACTTTATACAACGTTAATTTAATAGTATCTCTACGAAAGGGGAGAAAAGACACCTCTCAAAATTTCCGTTTAACATTATTTCTACGAAATGGGTCAGAGGACACTTTTTAAAATTTCTATCCGAAACAATTTTCTAAGTTAAATCACTTTTCCTCAGCCGGCTTCTCAACTTTCCCTAGAACGATTAGAAAAGTGACGTGGTAAAAATAGGTATACACAGACCAAAGTATAGTGAAAGTATGATCGATGATGTTCAATCTTCGATTAACGCGAATTATCAATACCCTCTTTCCCGGCGCTGCGGAAGAGTGTTGAAACTTCAGATTCAATTTGAACTAACTACTCCGACATCAATTTGGAGAGCGGTTGGCGCGTTAAACGCGTGAAAAATTCAAGTTTGCTGGTGCAATTTCCAAGGAATATTATGTTACACGCTTGCCGGAATCTGAAGGCAAATGGTACATTACATCCTTCGGGTAAGGCACGCCACTTGGCCGTAAGCTTAATGGCTCAAACAATCGGGCGCAAAATTCTCAGGTTTGACTCGCGGTGTCGCGAAACTTCGACGTCAAATTTCCGACACATTCGTTCATAATTATCGCAGCTGCGACCGCGCTTTTCGTCGCCGAGGGACACGCAATCGCGCAACAGTTTGCGCGACAAAGAGGCGACTCCAACGCCGATGTCGCGTCAAATGCTCGCCTAAAAAACTCAAATTTCGGTAGCGACAAGAAAAAGGATACATAGATCACCGAGTTGATCGATTCATCGGCGACACAGCGTTCGCCTTATTTAGCGCGGACGAACGATAACTGCTGATCTAGGAGGAACAGCCCCAAGGACTCGGAAAAGGGGCCGAGCGGAAGAAGAATTCCACTCGTAAAACGCGGGAGGGCTAAGGAGTATGGGTGCAAAAGCAATGATCACATATTATCCGTGGACATATATCTCCCGGTTTTAGGTGCCGCGCGATTTTTTCGTCCGATCTACGGCAATATTTCGGCGACCTCACGGGTTCCCGAGGGTCACTTGCGACTCGTCCAACTGCGAGGCCGAGGGGGGCCTCGCTAATTGAACGTGTAGGACACTGGAGCCAATTACTGTGAGCTAGCCAATTACTGCGTCTTTTGTATATTTTCAAGCATAAATAACATAATCGAAAAAGATATACCAAACATTTCTACTTAAATTCAAATTAATTTCTTCTAATACTATAAAATTTGTTTGAACTTTTTTATATCGATTTCGTGAATTTTTCAGCAAAACTCGAGAAAATAGTGAACGAATTGTGTTGGTGAAACGAATTAAAATTACCGGAGAACAAAACAGTGATTATTTGTTCAAATAACCTACATAACCTGAAAATTTTAATCATCTCTGAATCATCATCAAATCGTATTTTCGAGAAGAAGAAACGTAAACAGGAAATTTTGTTGATACAGTTATCTCTATTGAGAAACTCTGTACCTTTGAGTTCTTCAAAACTGTTCATTAAATTGCTGGATTTGTTTTCAGCAGTGGGAACGCCAGGAGTCCGCTAACGAGGCACAGTAATTGGCTCATCTGACCTACAACAGCATTAGAGAGGCTCCAATTACGTCTGTATATCGTTATGCAAATTTTCTAAGCTGCGACTCCGAAAGGCGAAACGCGTGCACCGGCACGCCGTCCGGATAAGCATGTCTTTAATCGACCAGGATACGATACACGAAATCCCAATTGAGTTTGTTGGAAAGTTCGGTGCCGGGCTCGGCGTCGCCTCCCCCCCTCGCCGCGGAAATCCGATTCGCGCGTTTCGAATGGTTCGCGAAAAGTGGATACGCGTAAAGAGAAACAGATGCAAATTGGATTGCGCGACGCGAAATAAATGTCGCGGGTGCTGCGGCATGCATTCGGCGCCGCGGTATTTAATGCGGCTGAAATTTAGTATGCGACTCTGTCGCGTTGCATTTCTGTTGTAAATCGTCTGCGACCGCTGGAAATATTGTCGCGGAATCATTCGATGGATAAATGCTTGCACGTACGAGATGGAAATGCGATAACTACGCGAGTCGAGAACAGATTTCGATGGTATTTTCAGCCGTCCGTGTTACCGGGATCTACGACAAGTATTCTCTAAATTTTCATGAGCTTTTAACCTTATTCATTATTCCAATCTTTTTCATCATTTCAATCGATTGCTAGATTTGCCCAATATTTTAAAGTTTAATGACTTTAGTAAATTGGTTAGTTTTTAAAATATTATTCCGATTTACCAAGAATGTTTTTAACCATTTGCAGTGCAGTAAATGAGTCAGTCACGAGTTGAAACAAAATTCGATTCTTCCATTATCAGTATCTAGGAATTAAAGTAAATAAAGTCAGAAGAAAAAAAATTATCTCGTTTTATAGAGAAATGATTCGAAGGAAAGATACCAAGAAAAATATCAGTTTCATAGACATTTTCAGCTTATTAACCGTGAGACATCTGTTAATAATATTTTTTCATATTAAAAAAGAAACAGAGGTATTCCAGTGCTAGTTTTGTACTGTATGGAGTACTGTCTTTAGAAAAGTATGTCGAGAGTTTCACCCAACTTGATAACGAACATAATACCCACGCAATAAAATACAAACGTTATACTTGTTATTCGTTTAGTACAGCCTGCTTAAAAAGACAAAGAAAGTAGTAATGTCTACTACATTATGTATACTTGCTATTAAATACCATGCTCTTTCATATACTTGACTGGGCAAATTATTTCACTAACGCACGTGTGTTTCTATCAATAACCAAGTCTGGTAATTCGGCTGGCAATCCGAACTGCTGCTCCACTCCGCTTTTGTGTACTTTCAGTAAAGACCGCCGCGATACCATTCGAACCGGGAAATAATAGCACAATCTGACACATGTGGGGTCTGAGCAAAGTCTTATGGACCTCGACTTCCGGGGTTTCGTGTATCGAACAGGTCTAATCGAGTATCAGGGATTTCAAGGATTTCGCAAGTTGGGGACTCCATAGAAGCTTCGAAGACCTCGGGACCATCCTGGACAGGGAATACTAGGATATCCAGAATATCCTGAAATCCCTAAGATGCTCTACGACTTCGCGCATGCGAGGTAACTCTTGAAAGTTCGCTAAAAAAAATCTGGGCACTCTAGGATCGTCATAAATAGCAGCCAGGTCGATGGTATAGAATCTACATATTCTATGCTATAGGCTATAGATTATGCAGTTCTGTGTTGGTCCGAACGAACGGTTGCGTTTGTCGGCTCCTTCTGTGTCCCCAATGAACTACGCATATCGAATAACAATACCTTACCTGAATCGTATCGGATGAATGCACGGGGCTGAGAGTAAATAATATCGGATGACTCTGTAATTATATCTGTATCAAGATTCGGTGTACCATGCCCCGAACAGTCTGAATAGTACCCGGTAACTCTGATCTTAGTTAGTCGCGATCAGTTTCTGGCCCGCGATTATTTGTTTCCTTGAAGCTGTTACTTACTTTATCATTTTTTAAGTATATCGGTTCTTGATAATTCTTATAACCTAGTGGTCAAATATAGTACTTCCTTATTTGAAGGTTTACTTTTGTTATATTCTGACACAAAAATAGATTATTATCTAAGCATTTCATTCGACTTCTCTGCTAGATGATAATATATTTGAATAATATAATGATTATGTGATAAAACGTTTGGATAGCCGAATATTGCAAAAATAAATGGTCTGATAAGACAGTACGAGATATATAAATTATTAAAGAGGTAAAAATCTTTTTGGAACCTTTGTGCTCACTATTTTTATTTTCTATATATATCGTCAGTATGCTAATAAAAACCAGTAATTATTATCGTTCAAGTATGGATATCCAATGGATATTTACTTATTTTTGTAATATACTGACCCAAAAATAGTTTATGATGGAAGAATTTCATTCGAGTTCTCTGCTGTATGGTAATATATTTAAATAATACAATGATTAGATGATGAAACGTTTGGATAGCAGAATATTGCAAAAATAAGTGGTCTGATAAGACAATACAAGATGTATAAATTATAAAAGAGTAAAAAATCTATTCGGTATCTTTGTGCACACCATTTCTATTTCCTATAAATATCGTCAGTATGTCAATAAAACCAGTAATTATTATCGTTCAAGCTTGACTATACTGACGATATTTATATAATAGAAAATTAAAATGGTGTGCACAGAGATACCAAATATATATTTTACTCTTTTATAATTTATACATCTTGTATTGTCTTATCAGACCATTTATTATTCCAATATTCTGCTATCGAAACGTTTTATCATCTAATCATTGTATTATTTAAATATATTATCATCCATCAGAGAACTCAATATGAAATTCTTAGATAATAAACTATTTTTATATCAGAATATTACAAAAGTAAACCTTTTCGTCCTAAATGGACCTCTTGTCGATTTTTAGCCGAAGGAAGATACGTCGTTATGGCATTTCCCTGGCCGGAAGTCACGGCGTGAACACCAGAACGCAAAAATATTTGGCCTTTCGTTCGACCAAACGTGTCGATGAACTTTCATAGTCAGAGATACGGTATAAATCGAATGACTGTACGCGAGCAAAAGAGTCGAGCACGAAAATTTATTGAGATCGTTATTTGTACCGTGTCTGACAGTCACTGGATATTTCTACTTCCAGGGAGCATCGATCCTAGTACGTACATATTTCGTTTCACTGTTTGCTAACAGCTGAAATGAAATTTATGTGAAGAACAAAGAATGCAAGCAGTCAATAAGAGTTTACAAATTATAATTGAGCCGTTTATTTTGAAAGTGGCATAAGTCACTTTTTTTTTAATGAAAAGATACCGTTCAATTGTAATTAGTGTTGCCATTAACTCGATTTTTTTGAAAAAGTAACTTGTGCCACTTTCAAAATAAACGGCTCAATTGTAGCTGGAGCAATTATTTGTTCGTATCGAATAAAAAAAGATCAACGACAGCGCCAGTTCCGTCCAATACTTACAAATATCTTTCTTAATATCTTACCAGTTCCATAAAGTGGTCTATTTGAAGCTTCAATATGTTTCTAGGTTGACCTCGAGACATTGGACATTTCAGAAATCGCTTGGACCGATGAATTTTGTATTTTTATCAATTTTAAAAATTTTTTAAATTTCGAACTTCGTTTTCGTCTACCTCCGATGGCAGTCCTGAACGCGAATGATCCGTAAGCACCTTTATAAAAGCAATGAAACCATTTTCTGTACGAACGGAATGATCAAAGATCTACCTAAACGGCGCGAGCACAGTTTGTGCAACGACAATTGCTTTATTTCCACCGCGAAACACGTTCGCCGGAAGGTATCGGGAGCTTGTACACGTGTCACTCAACATTTTCCACAGTGCAAAAGATAAAATGCTTATCGTTCCCTTCCCTTTCCACGCCGAATGCCGCTTTTAGACTTAACTCGATCATCTCGACCTAGTTACCTTAGCGACTAACACTCTGCGCTCGTTAAACACATTGTGAGTAGCGGGGAACGCGTTCCGCCGAGCATCCGGTACAAGAAAAATGTGTCGAAAACGTTGAATAAATCTCACCGGGGATACTCAGCGTCCAACGGATCCACTGCAATTTCCTCGAGCAACGTAAGAATCGTATTATTGCCCGACTGCGAGACCGACGTCCGTGATTACAATTTTATTGCTTCCGTCGTAGACGTAGCTCCGCGACGGTGAGCTTGGAGTCGCGGCAGGCACGCGTAATTAACGGGAAAACTATAAAGGATGGACGACCGCCGAGGACGATACGCACAAAGGTGTCCCACGATGCCATTCTTAATTACTGTTCCGGATTGATTCGTCGGATGCGGTGCCGTTAGGACTTCAGTCAAAGCGAAACGTCTGGCTCTAATTGCGTTCGAGCCGTTTACGGCGATTGCGTATACGCGCGGAATTTGTCCCAGCAAAACTCGGGACCGCGCGTACGCCACGGAATTCCATCATCTCGAGAAAGTTTGGCTCGCCTCTGTCTCTTCTTCGACCAGGTTTATGTCGCGAACATGACGAAAACGCTGTTTCCGAGATTCAGACGATTCTCACATTCCGCGATCATTCCGCATCCTTCGCGGATGATACCGAAATACCAGTCGCGCATTCCGGCCTCGAAAGTACCAGTAAACACACTCGGTATCGCGTGGGGAAATAGAGGAATGGCTCAGGGATAAAAAAGAAATAATAGCTAACTTCGGTGAGTGTAACCGCGTCACGTTCACAGTTTCCAGACGGTATCCGCCGAATGTTAGGGAAGTGGAGCCGGTTACTGTGGGGTGACCGATTGCTGTGCCTTTGGTTCGTTGACAGGGATAATTCATTTTATATTTATCGAATTAGACGCGTTACATTTTTTCTATTGGAAATTGAACAAAATAAGAAAAATACGAATATTTAATATGACATATTCGGTAAATAGAAAATTAATTATCCTACACTAATTGACAGGTATATTTAATTCCGTATTTATCCAATAAGATGCGTTACATTTTTGTTATTGGAAATTGAACAAAATAAAAGAATGCGAGAATTTAATATGATTTATTCGACAAATACAAACATAATTATCACGCAGTAGTTAACTGCTTAGTGGACACGGTAGTTCGCTCGAAAACTCTTTTGTGTATTTTGCCAAACATCTTGTGTTCCTTCTATATTTCAATAATGATCAAATTTGTACTAATGCAAAAGACACCAACGAATAATTGAAATGTATCAAAAAGTGAGATATAGGTAAAAAAACCGTTCAATTTGTCGAAAACTTCGAACATCACTTTGATGGACACAGTACCTCGCTAAAAAACTGTCTTGCATATTTTATTAAATATTTCGCGTTCTCTCTATACTTGAATCGATATATGTACATATACAAAAGACATCGATGTACAATCGAAATGTTCAAGACGAGCAACACAGATAAAAAGTACTGCGGATTTTTTAGAACATCGGTCGTCGCTGTAATAGGCTCAGTGAATGACGTACTTACCCTAAAAAACAAAAACGTAAAAAAGGGGGGGGAGACGAATGTATCGGCAGAGGAAAAAAGTCATCCGTATGCCTCTTTCCGTAAAGCTCCGAAACGGCCGTTTCGTTACCAACAGTAATCCTAGTCGTCGAAGACCCTGCACGTTCCATGTTCCCGGAGCGGAACAGCTGAGCTGCGCGCTGCGTGTACGAGAATAGATATCCGCGGCAGGTCGATAAACGGCGTGGAAACAAAAGGGAAACAGAATAGAATCGGCGGGGAACCCGGAAGCCGCCTTGGTATAAGGGATGATAAGCTTTGCGAGACGGCGTCACCAAACCGGAATATCGGTTCCGTTCGCTTTGGTTCTCGCTGGCGCGGCGAACGGCCATTTACATCGACACGATAATAAGCCGCGCTCGAAAGTACCGTCGAAACCTCTCGAGATTCTGGAAGGAATTGTCGTGGAATTTGGTCTCCAAAGACCAACCCCGCCTCCTCGCGGCGGAGACTGGGCAACGCACATCAGTATGGGCGGCAAAACAGGGTAATGGCATCCCTCTGCGTTAGCGGCGAGCGTTTCTTTTGCTAGGACCTGCGCGCAGAGGAGTAACTTGTTAGAATTGGACATGGATCTCGTTAAGTTCATGTGCGCGCTAACAGGTGACAAGAGAGGCAAGAGCAGGGGCCAATGATAGATATAAACATGGTGGTGCATGACATGATTACAATTGACTTCCCTACTACAGGTCTGTGACGCTGGGTCGACGCGGTGCTTGCGTGTGGCGCTTGGCGCCCGCTACCGTGGTCGACGGTATTATTGCTACTACCACCCGCGGCCCTCGGGCTTGTCGGTGGTGTATTTCCTACCCGCGGCCTTCGGGCTTGTCTGGGTAGAATGCATCTGCAGCCCTTTGGTTTGTCGAGCGGTGCCAAAATTACTTCAATGACACGGGCTGGCTGTGTTGGGTTCAGCAGTCAGCTCTATAAATTTATCAGAAGCAAATACGTAAATAGCCGCCCGCTGGCCTAGCACGCTGCACTATTGCTGTCGTGTGGTATCTTGGGGGCGGCAAGACGGCAAGAAATGCCGTTGCAGCGGTTGGCGTGCGGTGCCGAGCACCCGCCGCCGCGGTCGCCTGGCAGAACGACCATCACTACTTTCATATTATTATCGCCGGCATTATAGCCGGCGAAATACTTAAAACAAACATACAACTCCTTGCAGCCGACAGATGAGTTAAGGCCGGGTCTTCTGACTCCCCGGTCCAATGAACTTAACAGCGAGGGCGCGATGGATCCAAGTCCCGGTTCCTTCGCAGCTGTTCACCGCTGATTATCCATCGACCGGCATAAGTGAGCACCACTTCGCCCGGTCAGAGCAGGCTTCGGCCTCGTTAATGCTCTAGTCTAGACAATAACTGTCGTGGAATTTACCGCGAAATCCCGCGTACAACGGCGTGAATGGAGGTAACCGCGCAGCCGGCAAAAAAGACCGCGAGGTAAAAAGGGGCCACGTTTCGCGGCCTGGCACTGGGAAAAGTGGAAAGTGCAGTCGGGCAAACGAAGGCAGAGGAACGGGTGGAGGGGCGGGTGGGGAGACGGCGATTAAACGAGGCACTTCTTTACATTACGCTTGACGCGATGAGACGAGCGAATTAAATGAGACCGGCGCGGCGTTCACGCATCGTTTTCCTTCAAATCTCGCGGAATCCGCCGCTGGTTTCAAATTAGTTCTTGATGTCGCACGACCAACGTGGATGCTCGCAAAGTCTCTTAATGAATGGTATAACGAGGGTGTGTCGCGAATTCTGCTCGGCGCGTCGAGCCCGCGAAATAGTCTGCCGCTGATGATGCACGGGGTGTCTCAGCCCGGATAAGCCATCGAGATGTCACCTTAAGCTTCCGACGATCACAGCCTAGACGATTTTCTAGTGGCTCCGCCAGCAACCGCTCTTAACGCTCTCTCACCTGGCCCCGCTTGCACTCGGAACCTCGAGTTGTGTTTTTTATCGGTTTTAACCATAAAACTGCTGAGCACTTCGCGCGATCGACGGATGTATGGTTTTTTTGACAAGATTGCGTTTAGTCGCAGGTTGTACAAATTCCATTCAGATTCATATTTGCAATATTTACATCCTTGTTTGAGCATTAATTTCTATTCAGATTTATCATATTTGTGATGTCTTTATTCATATTTACATGGTGATTTCTATTCACATTTATTCATATTTGTGATATTTATATTCACACTTACATATTAATTAATATTCACGTTTATTCATATTTGTGATATTTATGTTCATATTTACATATTAATTAATATTCACGTTTATTCATATTTGTGATATTTATGTTCATATTTACATATTAATTAATATTCACGTTTATTCATATTTGTGATATTTATATTCATATTTACATATTAAATCCGATTCGCATTTGTTCATATTTGTGATATTTATATACATATTTACATATTTAATTCCTATTCATATTTATTCATATTTGCAATATGTGCTTCAAGCAAGAAGTTCATTCGAATTTCACGAAGAAATATTTTAGTAATTTCAATAATCGTCCCCCATTTTCCGAATTTAATTTCTGACAAAAAGTCAGTCTAATGAAAACATTGATTGAATGGAAAGAAATACATTTTACAACATTATCAGTGAAACAGTGAAACTATTTCATTTAAACAAGAATGAATAAATAATTGTTTCATTAGACGTCTCATTAACAACCACAACTATTCAATTCTCCAATGTGAAAGTTTTCCATTAAGTTGAAATTGTAACAAACATTTTTATTATTCTCACTCATCCAATTTTAACACGTTGTTGATTGTGGGTTGCAGATAGAATTTCAATTCCATTTTCGACGACACCCGGAACAAATGAAATAAAACGAACGAGTACGTGCGGTAAAAATAAATGTTCAGCAAACCTTGTCGCGTACAATATAATGACCGTTTCCTAATTTATTTAAATTAATTGCAAAACTTCACTCGTGCACAGGTCTGTCTCAATGTATTCTTTCGCTTCTGACGGTTTTCGATTTCTCAAATGTCTTCTTAATTCCGTAAAATTCTTAGTTTCTTAATAAAAATTAAATTAGAATATTTCAGACACTCGTAAAGAGAAAGCTAAGTGCAGTCTTCCGACAAAAAGAATAACGAAGCAAAACGATTCGGATAAGTAGAGAAAGTCCAAGTGTATTGTTGCTGTCAAGTGGCCAGGATTTATGGCAGGGGCCATGTGCTTGGGTATCCCGACGGTATGGGTCTGTCTTTGGCCGTTCCGGGGTACGTGCGACCCCGTCATAACGTCTCCTGGTCCTTGATTACGGTCCAGTCAATTACGGTTGGGTCTCGCACTGTTTGGGCACGTAGGCCCATCAGCGCGGGATGTTTAGCAGGTGTTAGTTTGCCATTCTCGCTGCTAACTCCCGGCCCACCGCTTTGGGGCAATCTCAATGGATCTGTGATTGCAGTGATTGGACCGTAATTCCTTGCCGCCCACCCTAGGTCAAGAAGAGTAGGGAGGACCGAGGTAATATTAGGGATGACCCCGTTCCTCTAACGAGAGACATTCGTGAGACCACAAGGGACTCACTGGACACGAAACCACAAGGGACTCGGGAGATACACGAGAGTCAGGAGAGACCACAAGAGACTCTAGAGACATCGTGAGAGATACGCGAGACCATAAGGGACTCACGAGATACCTAAGAGACTTAGTAATCGGACGGCACACCACGTACAAAATTCTACAGAGCTCGAAGCTCACAAGGAGCACCAACGAGCATTTTAACATGTATTGTACTTAAATCTCGGGGAACTTGTTAGCAAAGGATCAAAACGTTCCGCTCATGCCTTTGATATTTTCGCGCGTTTACCCGCGGTTAATGCGGGAACATTCAAAATCAGGTTAAGATACACGATCTATTAAGAGCTGAAATTTAATATTTGCTTTACTTTCGTTTTTGTTTTTTTTTCTTTTTTTACTGAAAGTAACTTCACTGTGCCGCTAAAAAGAAGCGAATCGACGTCGAATTCGCAGTTCTGCTCGCCCCGAAATGTGTAACCGAACTTTCCGATGGAAAAAATTACACCGCCGTGGTTGCAACGTTTTCAGAGAAAATATCTTGGACGCGAATTTTCTTTTCTATTGTGAGCAAATTCTCGCCAGCCTCTAATCCGGGTTTTCATCGACTAGATATTTCGCTGGTAAAAATTAGGCAGCGATAAAAAGAAGTCTGCTTAATTAGTACATTTACTATCCAAGTAAATTCAAGGTGCATTATAATTACAGATTAACTGACTGCAGTTTTTCGTGCATTTATTATAAAAGTTAATAGCTACAATTTAAAATAGTACGACAATTAATGGGATTATAAAATATAAAATATAATTGAATATTTTAATGTACTTTAAATACGCCTTAATTTGTTGAAATTATTAAAAATATATATATATATATATATATATACATGAAAAGTCCATAAGCGGTTCTTATTACTTACAATAGATGCAACAAATTTTTATTTTGTATAAAGTAAGTTTCCTTTCTTTACGAATTTATTTATAGGTTCCTGTGTCTTTCTAAATTTCTAGTATGCTTCTGAAAAAATTTATTTACGTCCTTCAAATGACGTCGAAGATGACAGAACTTTCATATAACGTTCAATAGTTGCGTTTTCTTATTTCAATAAAATTGGATTTACAACACAAATGAGACACCGTGCAATACTTCACGATAGCAGCAAGAAGGACTGTAGCTTAATAAGCCCCATTAATAATACGGCCACAGGGAATGGTGCAATGCGTATTTGGATTCATTCGGAGTCCGAAAAAGCTGCTGAAGTAAATGGTGTAGGAATGAATAATTTCTTCGAGAAACATATGGCACGTCTTTCCATCTTCACGTCGGCGACTTGCGAATGCTAATTAAGCGGATAAGAGTTTTTCCTCCAACAACAGATTTATTGGAAACGTGAAAATAACTTCCCCAGTCATTCGTTACAGTGGATGTTCGGACACTTTTTAATACGGAGAAAATGTAATGACATTGAATCGTGAAGAGGCTCAATTTAGCAGACAATCGCCGAAACAATATTTACATAAATTAAAATTGGTTGAAATGGTAAAGAGAAATTTAAAACAGAAACCATACTTTTTAACTTTTTTATTTGAGTGATTAAATTATGTATAACATGTCATAAAAGGAATACAATTGTTATTTCAATCTATTGTTCAACTCTATAAAGAAATAATTATACCGTACGAAGACATAATTGCGTAATTATGAAGAAATAATTGCGCATGAGGTACAGTAAATTCTCCCCAATTGTCCCTCAGCTTCGAAATGAAAATGGACAATTTAGGAAGATGAGATACGATTATTCGAGCCTCGTGGCTCGTTTTTATAGTAAACAATTGTAAAAACAAGCCACAAGATCATTTATTAATCGTGTTTAATAATCGTAATAATCGAAATTAATAATCGTAATAATTATCGTATTTAATAATCATATCTCCTCTCCCAAATTGCCCATTTTTGTGCACAATCTGAGCGTCAATTAGGTAGAATTTACTACAGTTTCGACTAATAAATGTACCATCCTATATTCCACGGTCGGCTGGAGGTGGAAATTTCCACGGTGGCCTGTATCCTCGGAGCGAGGGTGGTGCGAGAAGGGGCTGGGCGAAGGGGACGAAGAAGGAGGACGCGAAAAGCGATGGTCACCTCAGTCACCTCAAAGAAGAGGCGAGTCGTCACCCCCCACTCCCAACAGGAGAGGACCTCTTCTATTGGCGGGCGGCGGGCACTAAGTCTAGCAAGAGCTGGTTCACCCGCCGCCCGCCTACCCTCAGCTGCTCGGGGGCTCGAGGCGTGGGCGCACACGCAGCCCCCGAGCTAGTCGGTCCCGCTCAAGACCTCGCCCGGCAGCCTCCTTCTGCAGCATTACCTGTTCACAGAAGGAGATTGCTGCCGCCCATTTTCTAGGGCTCTCCAGCATGGCCCCAACTAAGCTGGAGAGAGCGAGGTCGTGGCCGACTTCCCGTTTTAGGACTCGGCGCAGAGCTGAAAAGGTGGGGCATTCCTACAGCGTATGCTGCGCCGAGTACTCCTCCGCACCACAGCGGTGGAACACCGTCGTCGCTTCCCGACCGATGCGACACAAATAAACACCGAAGCTGCCATGCCCGGTGAATACCTGCGTCGCCCGGTAGGTGAGCCTGCCATTACGCCTCTCCCGCCACGAGGTAAAGTGTGGCAGGAGAGCCCCGGCGACTCGCTCGCCGGCGTAAAGACTTACCCTTGCCAGAGCGACAGCTGGGAAGCTGTCCCAGGCGAGTTCCACTTCCTCGCCCGTGTTTCCATGACGTTGACTCGAGAGGTTCCTCGCTGCCGTCAGTGTGTTCATCCCCATCCCGTCACCGACGAAGAGAACGTCGCCCCGCGCCACGCCGCACGGCGGCGTCGTCACGCTGTCGCTCGAACTCGCCGCCGACACGCGAATACGTGCCTCGATCGCGTGTGTCGCAACCTCATACCAGACCTCCCGCTCTGCGAACAGACATTTTTCTCCATTCAGGGAATGTTGTGTATCGTAATCCCCTCTCCCCTCACGAGCCTCGAACCCATCTTAATTGAATCTATAGTCCGGGCGCGCTCGACCGAGCTATGAATCTACGTGGAAAAGGATCACTAGTCGGAAACGGCTTCTTATCTTAGCTTGTAATGATGTTGTTAACGGAGAAAATTTACTTTGGCGAGTTTCTCGATTTTCATTACCTGTAGAACTCCGTTTTTGCGAGCTCGACGGCAGGCTGTTGGACCTGCGCAGGGTGGTGGGGCCAGTTACTGAGTGGTAGTAAATTACTTTGTGTTTTGTTTATATTCGAACGTAATTAACTTCTTTTTTTTATTAAGCTGTTAAACACCCTATGGGTTTATTAACAATATAATTTGTAATATATTATTACAAAATTAATATTACATGTACAATATATTGTACAATATTATTACATATTACTTTGGATATATGAAACTTGTCAAGTATTGTATCTAACGCTCAAGGATCATAATTAACTTCATGTTTGTCGAATAAGGTCTAACACATTTTTATATTTAAATTGAAATTGATTGTTTATTTGTTAAAATAAAACATGCAAAAGACAAAAGTTCTTAAAATACGGAAATTGTTTGAATTTTTGGTACTGAATTAGCGAGATCTCCTGTCAAGCTTGCGAAAAAGCTTAACAAAATGGCGAACGAATGAAGATCAATGTTCGGTAAAATAAATCGTTGCAGTCCCTTTGAAAGGTGTAAGTTATTGTAATTGTACTGTATATGTTTGATTTTCTTCATATTGTGTTTAAATACTTCTATGAAATACAAATATGATATAAATATCGAAGTATATATCCTTCTTTAAACAGTTAGCTGTCTTCGACGAGTATACTCGTCATGAAGAAGTGGCCATAATCTGTTATGACGAGTATACTCGTCACGAAGAAATAGCAAAAATTTATGTCACGACGAGTATTCTCGTCACGAAGAAATAGCAAAAATTTATGTCACGACGAGTATACACGTTACGAAGAACTAGCAAGAATTTATGTTACGACGAGTATACTCGTCACGAAGAAATAGCAAGAATTTATGTCACAATGAGTACGTTTGTCATGAAGAAATCACAAAAATTTATGTTACGACGAGTATATTCGTCATAAAGAAAGAACAAGAATTTAGGTTACGAGTATACTCGTCACAAACAAGTAACCGATTAACAGTGCTGTTAGATTGCTTTCAACGTACCAAAAATCGCAAAAATGAAAACGAACATCTAGTTAACTCTTGTTTGTTGCTCTCAAGATAGTGAATGTTTATACCGCATAAATAAAATATTGCATAAAATTCTCTGCATTTAGTGTTTCATATTCCGCCGATCGCTCTCGCCACACACGCATAAAATCCGCAGCCCGCTCGTTACACTGTCAGCCATATTGAATCTTCGTCTATTCCGCCGATTCCCTCGACGCTAATGTATTAAACGTTTAAATATTTTAATGCGGCAAGTGGACATTCTCGATAACGGAAACCGAACTGTAACAAGGTGTTATTAGACGCCGAGGGGGATTCGCGAGCGCTGAAAACGTGGAACGACGATGATGCTAATCTTTAAGTACCGTGCTTCTTCCCGGGCCAGCTCGGCTACGTTGGAATTGTCATGTTGCAGGCTGAAATCGCGCTCCCCTGTCTGCGACAGAAGCGTCTCTCGTTTGGATGCTGCCGAAGGGGCCGGATATATTAATTGAATCTGTTAGTAAAACGGACCGAATCCAACTGTTTCCGGGGAAGTCGTTTGCCGCTGTTACCCGCGGAAAAAAGATCGCCTCGCCAGCGTTAACCGAGTCAAAAAAGAAACGGAACGACGGAGATTAGAGTCTTCTAAGGGTCGCGTAAAAGTCGTGGAATTTCGCCGAGTTATCCCGACTCGAAGGGATAATACCCAACGGAAATCGTCGACTTTTAAAGCGTCCGATAAAATGGGAAAATAGAATGCATCGAACGGACGAAATTCTTATCAATTATCTCAACATTAAATTAATTTCTCCGGCTGTGTTTCACTCGATTATTATGTCTGCCCGCTTCGCCGGACACAGATGCAACTAATTTTACATAATTAAATTGTACTTAGCATTACTCGTGTGATACGAATTCATTTGATAATTAACCAACCGGCACGGAAATAATCAACGATCTAATTGTACGAAATTCTTTGCTTTTCTGTTTTGCAATTATGTGGAGCGTATTGGTTAAACTCACTAATTATTTTAATTGTGCACACTCGTTACACGACTACGATAAATTGACTGAAAATTTTATGAAAAATTGAAATTGTCAGCATTAATTGCAAGATTTTGGAGCTACGTAGAGATTTCATTCTTTTTCGAATTATTTTATTCTGTTGAAAATAAAATAACGGTATTTTTGTATCGTTTAATTTATTTTTCTTCTTCGTTTTCCGTTTGACCTACTCATTTTTGTCACAAATGCATAAAATCCGCGCTCTAATGATAAGAGCACACGTTCCACCCGGCGTAAAATAACTTTTGTTCGTCGTCGCTGTATCCTTCGTTTTATCAGTTTATAAAAGTAACAATGAGACATTTGTTCTGATTTTTAACAAATATTATTGCAACGTTTGCCGCAAGTAACATATAAATTGAATAAATAACTCGTAAATGTATCTCTATACGATAAAAATAATCGTAAATTAAAGAATTAGAGACCCATTATTTTGACAGGTTCCGTAAATCTAATGTTAACCCTTTGCACTCGAAACTATTTAAACTGAAAATATAATCATTTTTCTCACTTATAGTATTTTTTATTTTATACGATAAAATGCATTTTATGCATATGAAATTGATTCTTGGAACTCACACAACAGTTATTGTTATTATATAATTATTATATAATTATTATATAATTATTATATATTATATAATTTTTTAAATCTAAACTTTATTAATATAAACATTATCTTAAAACGTGATGTAACAAATTTTAGTGGTGCCTCTGAGTCACTCGAGTGCTAAGGGTTAATCAAATAAATTTACTAGCAGCGTCAATTTTGTCACGAAGTATTATTTCCGTTCCGTTGCCTACGTGACGGAAGAGAGACCATTCTGGCCGAACATGATAATGTGATTATCAGACAGTGGCTTCTTATACTATCGCAGCGTGTTTAGGGCAACCTGTTATGCAACTAGACGGAACAGTTGACGCAGAAAGTTGGCCAGATTTGTGCCGGCGGAGATTTTGTTCGATGGCAGTGTCGCAGAAAATGTATTATGGTGGACGACTGTTTCCTGGAAACTGCGCCACTCCAGGATCTCGTCTCTACGGTTTGCTTAGAAACACATTGCCGGCTAGTAGCCACTAATGGATGAGTTTAAACTGCGCCATACCTACCAAACTACCATATCCTGTCGCGATGTTGGCCAACCCCGTATCTCCATGAAAGCAAGATCCGATACACATCGTGCTACAGAGTTACAATCTGTGCACCCCTTCGGAGACATGTTTCTACTCCGGAACTGCCTTAAGGAAAGAACCCGCCGTGTAAATGGTACTACAGTACTATCTACGGAGTGTTCGCGTGTCTACAGAGTGGCCCGAAAGTAACGATAATATTTTCTACTAAATCTTGAAGTTATATCGAAGTTATATATATATATTACTATCGAGCCCAGAATCTTGAATCACTCAGGGTGTCCCGAATATGTCTCGTAATCCGGATATTGGAGGTTCCTGAGGTCATTTGAAGCAACTTTTTCCTTTGCGAAAATTTTCTCCGAAGCTTCGTTTACGAGTTATTAACGAAAACAAAGATCAATGTTCGAAAGTTTAACGTTGTCAATAAATATAACGGGATAAATCGAAATTTTCTTCTTTATTAACATGTGTGCCATCAACATTATAAATCGATAACGATTCCGTATTTTCTGCAAAGGGAATTAAATTAATTTTACGAAGGCAGTTAATTACAGTCACATAAACCCTACCGTTAATAATCAGAAAATTTGCGATTCTACTTTGTTCCATATTTTCCATATTTCGTGCAACGGACGTGGCGCATTTAATAAAATATTGTATCCCATGCTTCTACTAACTTTGTTTTTTTTTTTATAACGATGAATCGACGAGAGAAACTGCAGATATGTAAATTACTCTCTTCGTGCACAAAGGAGAGAGGGAATACGTGTATTTTTATTTTTACTAGGAAACATTTCAATCACGCAACACGGTGCACGGAGAAGTTATGAAACAATACTGAAGTTATTCTTTTATTGTGCTCAGCATTGCAGAATATATTGCAATGCCCGAAACGCGTGTATAAACTTTTATTCAGGAATATGCATCACTTTTGATCCGCATGAGACAACAACTTTTATCAAGATCAGTGAAACGAAATGAATACTCTTTTGATAATCACTTCGGAATCAATGCAAAACTGTATGAAAAGTTTGTACTGTTGCACTGAACAACAAGGTTCAAATGGATATTTTATAAGGAATATAGACAAAAGGCATTATTAAAAAATATTGGATAAAAAACATAAAGTGCAATACTTTGACCATTATTTCTGCAGAGTGTAAATGGTACGGTATAAATTACTTCAAGTATTATTTATTTTGTATTATATATATATATATAATATTATTATATATTATTATATATATATATATATATATATATATATATATATATATATATATATATTATTTATTATGTATTATATATATATATATATATAATACATAATAAATAATACTTGAAATAATTAAAATGTATACTATAATATATAATAAAATATTATATATATTACAATATTATAATATTATACTATATAATATATATCATAAAATATACACTATAATATATATTCCATATAGTATAAACAGAATTAGTAATAAATGATAAATAAACGAAATTGATAACAACTAATCGCCGATACTTATGCAGCATAATTTATTATTCCATTTTTACATAGCAGTGAATCGTGTAAAAAGAAACAATCGCTGCTGTATATTGTAACATAATTGCATTGGAACCTCACTAGTTGCAGTTTCGATACCGGCACGTGACTTGCCTCGGTTGAATGTGATCAAAATACGTCGGTGGCTGTTGTGTAATTACGGGAAACACGTAGCACAAGTTACTACGTTGTCTAATATAGTAGCATCGATGGTATATAGTGGAGATGAGTGATTCCGTATAGTTGATTGATCGCCTCGATAATTCCAGGAACTTGGTCACTTGCAGCTTTCATGTGCTTTCGTGCAACTATCGGGGCTCTACCGCGCAACAGATGAAATTCCATCGAAACAGGAATGCCAATAATATTCAATTTATAGAATGATTCGTTTACTTTCCAGACGACAGGAAAATAAACGAATTTTTATTTGCTGTAGCTCGTACATTATTGTTAGACTGCGGATCTTCACGCGAAATAAAAATTGTTCGTATCAATTGCAAGAGAGTCGAAATCGAATGATTACATTTTTTCTAAACTAAACCTACCAAGACGGTCAGGATGACCGGTTTTATATTTTATATTTTAAAATTGCTGAAATTATAGAGACTTTTTCATAAGAAATTATTAAATGAATTTCACAGTCCGAGTATTTGTTGTAATAAAAATTATGGGAAGTCTAAATAGATTCGGTTTTATCGTTCTTACAGGGCAACAGAAATTCGTCGCTTTTAGAGCTCGGTAGGTTTAGTGTTAAAAAATCTAATAAGCTAAAACTATAATACATTGACATTCATAAATACTTTTAATTTGTCTGCTGATTTAAATTCGTTGCTAGGCTAGTAATTGCTCAGTTTTCACATACAGATGTGCCAAGGAAAATGGCTGTTTCAAAATGACCGTATAAAATTCTCGAGATTTTAACAAAACAAATCATTCGAAATCCTGAATAAACAGCGACAACATGGAATGCCTCAGGACCTTTCCTTCGCGTGATTGGACTGCAGCAGCTCGCAAATAGTAGATTTCATTTCCGAACTCCCTGCAGTAGTATCACAGCTGATTCTGCGCAATTTGGATCCTGAACCTCTTCTCGGCGCAGCTCAAGTATCGCAGGAATAGTTGAATGTCTGTAGGTCAGATCCGAACCTGGGACGAACTGCAATGCGTTACAAAGAACGCGCGGAGAGAAAAATGAAAGAACGTTTCCTTGGTGAAGGTATTGAGGAGCTGAGAGTGACGGTTCGAAGGAATCTACCTAATCCCGCGGTAGTGCAAAGAATTGCGGCTCACGCTTGGATCAAAGCCGAGGTGGTATTTCGACGAATTCCGCGAGGTTTTTCAAACCATGCTGACAATAGGAATGGGGTGAAGACTGTTGCAATAAGACGCGGCAGATATATTAGAATGGCGTACAATAGAATATCCTATTTTGACAAGCTTGCGGTAGCAAGCTTATTATTTAGTTCCAATAAGTAGACTGCGAATCTTTATGGAAACTTTCGTGAATTTTTGTACAAAAATGGTAAAAGAAAGGCGAAATTTCTTACGTCAACTATAAAATGCTTTCTGGTCAACGTGCGACAATATTACAAAGATATTATGAATTAATCTATGAATTGCTACAGAAAGATAATGAATCAATTTTTGTTATGCACGTTTATGTGAATTTTAATGGGTAAAAATCAGTTCAATTGTAGTAAAAACACAGATTTTGCTGTTCCGTAACGTGGAGCAAAGAGAACTTTTCACCAGTTTTATTTTGATTTGCTCGAGACAACTTTTTCTATCATCTCCAATTTATTGTCTAAAAGGAAGAATATTTCAAGCTTATTGTAGCATATTGTACAAAATCAGGACACGCGTTCAAAAATACCAATTTTACCCTTTATAAAATAATGTTACTGAAAATTTTAATTTGTCGAGCTTGCAGCGAACAAGTATTCGTATTATTTTTAATATTTCTGTTACAGAAGTTTTGCATAAAATGCAAAAGCTTCATACGCCACGATGCATTTATTTTGATATGACGATCATTCTAACTAAAATCGGCTTTTCAAGCTTGACGAAATAATTCCGTGTCAGTTCTATATATCCCCACATGTTTGACATGGAACTGTCGAAATCATTTCTACAATTATACGCCCGGAAATAATAAGGACTTTGTATAGCTACGTATCACGGTCCCAGCTCGCATGCACTCGTGATATTGAGAGCTTCGAAGCCACAATCGTAGAACACAACTTACGGAGCTGAGTTTCACCTTCGGTCAAGTTCTATGTGGTCGGGGCGCAGTGGAAACTGCTGAGCTCCGCGCAGGTGCGATAAGTTGCGCTACATATGAGGTACGAAGCCAAGGCAGTGCTTCCGACAATTCCTCGAAATCTGCCAAAACGGATTTAGGATATCATAAGCTCCTTAGTAGTAATACGTACAAAATGCATCAGAATGTTGTACCACTCTTCGGGGAAAATATTTCAGCAGAATGCTTAAACGCGATTGTTGAAGTAAATTATTACAGTCTTCGTTGAAAACGAAGATTATTTTTAATTTTAACATAGAAATAATTACTGTCACTGTGAAAGTTTCTAACGTTGATCGACGCGAATAAAAAATGAATGGAAAAATGATTCAAGAATAAAGCAAACGGTACAAAATATTCGATGCTCTTTTGTTTATACGTCAGAAACTATATCACATAATTTCTTTATTCCGTATCTTATAAAAATATATATAATTTCATATTAATATTGTCTTTATATATATAGTTATTAAACAGTATATTATTATAATAATTATAATAATATTGTATATATGTACAAACAAAGTTAGTATAAAATTTAATATATATCTTTATAATTATTATAATAATATACTGTAATATAATATATTATACTTATATATATATAATAATATACTATATTATAATAATATAATAAGCTATTAAACACTGTATAATTATAGTAATTATAAAGCCAGACGTCCGTTCTATCGAATAGAATACTTTTTACCAATAGTAACAGTAACCCTGCAAAAATTGCATTCTCATTTCACAGTATGCCTGAATGCAAGTTTCTCCTAAATTAAGTACAATTCGATAGAATTATGTGGAAAGTGTATGTCCAGTCCACCACGCGAAGCGTGAAGCGTGACCAGGGATATATATGTACCTATATATACGCCTTGTATCTGCATCAGCAACATGGAGTACTTCAGGAAATTCCTTAATGTGGTCGGATGGCTCGACCCTACCAAGGTGGATTTTATTTCCGAACTTCCGCCGGAGGTGTCGTAGTTGATCGTACGCACGTTGGATCCTCGATCTCTGCTTTGCGCTGCTCGAGTGTCAGGTAAGTGGTTGAATGTCTGTAAGGATGATCCTATACTCAGACGAACCGCGAGACACTACAAGCAGCGCATAGTGCAGAGAAAGAGAGAACGTTTTGCTGCGGCTGCTGTTAAAGAACCGAGGGCGACGGTACATAGAGCAGTTCCATTTCCTACTCAGGTGAGAATGGTCGCACCTCATGTACAAGCTCGGCCAGCTTTGACAAATTCGACGTGTGCTCGAATGCGTGGCAGGTCTATTATATTGTAGTGTTTTTTGTATTAATAAATTGTTTAACCTGACATTTGCTCCTTTCAGCAAATAAATATTATTATTATTATTTAGTTAAGTAAGTGTATATAACTTTTAATTTTTTGATGTATCTTGACCAGTTTCTTTAATAGTAGCAATATTTTTTTAGGTTTATCATAGGACTATTAATAATAAATTGTATCTTGTATAGTTGTATTTTGACCAGCTGCTTCTATAGTAACAATTTTTTTTTCTAATTAGTTCTAATATGACGTAACTAAGAATAACTTGGCATCATATTTGACGATCTCTGCAGCCAATGCGAGTAAAGAACAACTATAGCAGATCTCTACACCGACAAAATGAAAGTTCACTTATCCGCATTTCATACGTACATACAGAGTGTCCATGAAAAATGGTGTACAAGTGGACTCCAGCCCAGAAAAGCACAGAGACGTCTTTAAGACGTCTTAAAGACGTCTGGTGTAGAACATTCACGACAATCAGAACAATCAGAACTTTCGGAAGAGTTCTCCAAACATTAACGGCAGTCACTGTATCGCCATTAACGTTCGTACAACATTTAAAACACAATAACTTTTTTAGAACTGGACCAATCGACTCGAATTTTATTTAAATGATTTTGCTATTGCTTGGAATGACAAAAGAAAAAAGAAAAAAGCTCATGTTCGAACATTAAAACTCGATTTACTCGGAAACTACGTGCCGTGCAGCTGTAACGGCTACACGAGTCATATCCGCGCATTACGCCGACTCTTTGCGATTAATCCACCGAGAAACAGGGCAGCGCAATTTGTATCTTTCCGTATATCTCGTATTTTTACGGGGACGTGTAACCGGCATGCATTCCGGCGGACAGGCGATTTACGCTGTGTTTCGCGTTACACAATGTGTTTATACATGATGTACGATTTAGATGTGTCTGAGGAGAAAAAAAATGTAGGAGAACGCTTCTCGCACGCATACAATGTTTGCAGATTTTTATGCGAAATAAATATCTCTCAGAAAACACGTCTTACAACAAAGTATCTTCGTCGATAACTTTACTTAGGTACAAATAACGCGCGAATCTTTTTAAACTATCCTATTATCGTTCTCAGTCACAAAAATATCGTGAAACTATCGATCTGAATTCGAAACGGTCGTAAAACGTCTAACAAGTTCGCGCGAAATGATTATTAGGTCTACCGGAAAGTTGTAGAATATACTTTCCATCGTTACTTATGACTTCTTGCCAGCGCGATGGCAACTTGTAAATGCCAGTTTTGAAAAATGATTTATTTTTAGAGGCGAAGAACTCAACTAGTGCTTGGTTGACATCAGCTACATTTTTGAATTTTTTTCCTGTAAAAAGTTTTGCAAAGAGAGAAACAAGTGACAATCAGAGGGTGCTAGGTCTGGGGAGTATGGTAGATGTGACAGAATTTGCCTAGCTCTGCGATTTTCTAACGAGTCGCCAAAGCAGCATGTGGTCTGGCAGTATCATCGGTAGCCATGTTTTCACGATCGCGTCTCGCTTAATAATGACATGAGACATCTTTGTTTCAGTTTATTTAGGAGAGTACATGTGTGTAAATGCAATGATAATGAGAGATAGTCATATATGTCTCAAATCAACATGTGCATATGGATTGAAACTTGAAGTGACACTATCGGACAGAACTTTCCGGAAGACCCAATAAAAAGAAACGTGGTCCGTTGCTACTGCAAACGAAGACGCTACATCGAGTATTCGAAGCCGATTATAAAAACGAGCGTACACGGCACGATCCATAGAATATTTCAGCCGACGGTTTGCCGTCCGAACGATTCTTTCGCCGTGTCGTTAACCCGAACACCGTGAATGGTTGATACTTGGACGATGAGAGCTACGGATTTATGGCGGTTCGGTAGTCGGTGACGCATGTGTGCACGGTCCGGCGCCGGAATTTATTTTACTAGGCAATTCTGATAAATATTTGCGTGGCCGCGACGGATTGATATCCACACGGAAAGCCGTTCTCGTGCCTGTTTCCTATTATCGATTGACCGCGCGCATCGCGCCGGCTGAATATTCACAAATATGCGCGGTCCGATGATTCCTCCGAGGGCAGAGACTCGCGCGGGATGTAAGCCTGCCATTGCGCCGGCCCGTATGCCGGCTATGTTTGTATAATCGAAAATTAATTACCATGAATTCGCATGCCCAGCTAGATTAGTGATCCGCATTTAAAATGCGCCAGATGCTGCGATTCATGCGCGAAATCGTGATCCAACCTAGATAGTAAACACGATTGTGTAGTACGTGCCTCCATTTGCCGAGCTTACAGGGGCTACACCATCCTTCACTTTTCGGCAACGCGATAGAGTCTGCGGGAGCAGTGATTAGTACCGTTATTAATGGTTGGTAAACCTTCGCGGGCCAGGATTTATCGGAATACTGGAAATATTTCTTCTCGGAGTAGCGATGAGAGTCGGCTCGACTGTTCATTGATAAGGCATAATTGTGACAAAATGTAAACTTCGTTGCAATATTTTGGACCTAATCAACCGGGGATTGTCATTTAATCTTCTCGCAGGTACAGCACAGATTCCGGCAAAATCTCTTACACTCGACACGCCATTATTGCAATTAATCGTTGATAGAGGGCCGTTTTACTGTTCTGCTCACACGGACAGAGATTTATAGTGCTTCAAAAAGGCACACTCAGTTTTTTCGTAATAACTTCACGTAAAGAAATGGCACGTTAAAGCAATCCGGGCTTCCCGAGGCACGGTGTATACGGGAATGACATACTTGCTTCGGGAACGTTAATGGGAAAATAATTCGACTCGCGCGAATATTTAATTGTCGCGAAATGATCGAATAACGACGATCGCTGGAATCAAATGAAAATTAAAGAATAATATCGCTTTCAAGAAATAAGTAGCTGCATTTTTCCATAGAACTGAATTTAATATTTTATAATATTTTTGATTCAATTTAATAAAATATACAAATGTTTAACCACGAAATTGTTTCGTCATTATAAATACGTTGCAACAAGTAGAACAACATTACGTTATATGCTCATTTACGGTATATGCTCTTAATATATTGTTTCGCTCTTTACGCATTTTGCAAAAATCATTGCTATTTTCGATTCGACGTGAAAGATAGAAAGAACCCTGGTGACATGTTTACGACGACGCGTGCAAAATATTTTGACCTGTCTCTCCATTTACATTTTGATGTAAATGCAACATTATATTTATCAATTTTGCAACGGTTCTGGCGGTCGACCGTAGAATATTTTTGTTCGTCGCAGCGATAATGCGTCGCCGGTTCTGTTCAACGATTAACTTTGTTAATTATCATCGCTTATCGTCTCTTGTAATTTTATTGTAACTCCAATGAGTAATTACTGTATTGCCAATCACGTTTGAATTCCGTTCTGAACGATGCGGGAACAAAATGAACCGGAATCCAGAAAATAACCGTTCCCACCTTTGTGGATTATAATTCTCTTTCGAATCGAAATTGCTCCGACTCAATAATTTTAAGCTGCGCTCCCCCTTCTGTTTATAAATTAATGCGTTAAATGAAACTAGCACGCGAAAGCTAATTTCCTTCGTTACAGTTCGTTTCACGCGGAAAGAACCGAACTGGAAGATAGAATGTTTAATCCGATATGGAATCGATATAGAGTCCCGATGTAATAATTGGCATCTACAGAAACCGTAATCGGAGCCAATATAAACGAGCTCATATTTCATCTTACAACTGGACCGCGGATCTTTATGCCTTTATGGCATGCGCACACTTTTCAAACGCGAGGGAACCTGTAAATTGTCTTAGTTACAATAGCATTTTCTCATTTTATTTCTACTTTATTTCTACTTTATTTCTGTCTATCACGTTTCTATTTCTATTCATATAATCACTCTGCTAATCTTTTCAACGCCGCGTTTAAATGAAGGAACTTTCTGCATACGATCATGTACAAGGTTATGTCAAAATTATTGCACAATCGAGAAATGAGGGATTCCGGGGGTCATTTGAAGCAACTTTTTCCTTAACGAAAATGCAATCTGCGACTTCGTTTACGAGTTATTAACGAAAAACGCTGGCCAATGAGAGATCGCGTACGGCTGACGCCCCACTCTCACGACCACTGCCGCTGCGCAAGGGCGGATCGGCGGTCACACTCGCTCTCCGATTGGTCAGTGTTTTTTGATAATAACTCATAAACCAAGCCGTGGATTGAATTTTCGCTAAGGAAGAAGTTGTTTCAAATGACGCGAACCCCTTATTTCCCGCTTGTACAATAATTTTGAGACAGAAGTCTCGAGTGATTTAACGTGCAGCACCTGCCCAAAGGCTTATCCACACGGCCCCCATGGGCGCGGAATTGAGATACGCTCAATAAGCGCGCTCCCACATGCCAAGCCATGCAGGAGCTACCAGTTACTACGAGGACGCGGACTTTCGTCAGCAGACAACTGGTGGTGCCGAGCCCTTTCTATGCTCTACCGGCTCAGCAGGTCGGTTCCCGAGCTGAATACCGCAGCTCACTCGTCGAGCCTCGTGGAGGTTCAAGTGTGGCTAGGGCACGTTTGCCCCTTGCGGCCTGGGTTGCCCAGGTGATTGGTTGCATCCCGATTTCTAGATCCAGCGGCATGTTGCTACGTGGCGCGTTCAGACAACGAAAATGCGGCATTCCGGTCAGACCAGAAAAACCGCATAACGTGACGCGGGGGACTGCAGCCACAAGTGACAACAGTCCCCCGGTAGGGAGTAGTACAGCATATTCAATGCTGTACATGAACACGCCACAGCCCGTATGCTTAGTTCAGGGGCCTCGCCATTATGCGAAGTACTACATGTACAACGCACTGGCGGTCTCAAATACCCTCATCGCCGATGCATCTGATGCATCCGTCAACTCGGCAGCATTCACTCCGTCGGCGTGTTGCTTTGTGGCGTGTTCAGATAACGAAAATTCGGCATTCTAGTCAGACCAGAAAAACCGCATAACGTAACGCGGGGGACTGAAGCCACAAGTGACAACAGTCCCCCGGATGGGAGTAGTACAGCATGTTCAATACTGCACAAGAACACGCCACAGCCCGCTTGCTTAATCACGGGCCTCGTCATTATGCGAAGCACTACATGTACAACGCACTGACGGTCTCAAGTGCCTTCATCGCCGATGCACCTATCGACTCAGCAGCAACATTCAATCCGACGGCGTGTTGCTTCGTGGCGTGTTCAGACAACGAAAATGCGGCATTCCAATTAGACCAGAAAAACCGCATAACGTAACGCGGGGGACTGCAGCCACAAGTGACAACAGTCCCCCGCTAGGGAGTAGTACAGCATATTCAATGCTGTACACGAACACGCCACAGCCCGCATGCTTAATCTCGGGCCTCGCCATTATGCGAAGTACTACATGTACGACGCACTGACGGTCTAAAATGCCTTCATCGTCGACGCACCCATCGACTCGGTAGTAGCAACAACCTTCGCGAGGACTAGTTCGGGGGTCGCCTCTCAACCCTGGGTGGCCACAGACCGCCACCGCCTAATTTTGAGACAGTTAGTGTCGTCGTTGTGAGTCTTAAGATGGGCTATGCCTGGGTCCTATGTGGACTATACTAGCCGCTCTCTCGACGCGTGCCGATGGTCTGGCTCTACCCTCGTTCGTTATCGTGACAGGGGAAGACAACGTGCTACTCCCGCTGCCACCTCGAGTCCAACCCAATCCAGGCACTCTTGACGGAGTAGTGTTAAAGTCAATTTATCTCCGCAAGAGGGGCTTCAGCCTGGCCCGAGGGGACGAACCCCGAGGGGTCCGCCCAGCATGCCGTTCGAATGGCGGAGTGGACAAGTCCACGTCTGCCCGTCACTCAAGTCGGACACGGGACGACTCCAAAGCTAGCGCCGCCTGATAGGAAGCGCAAGCTGGGTCCCGCGACTTGTGTGCACTAGCCCACCCTCTGTCCTTGCAATTAGAGCAGACCGGAGGTTCACTCTTCTTGCTACAGAGCGTGAAGGTATGCCCCTTTTGGGAGCAGTGACCGCACACGTCCTCCTTGAATTTACAACGCTTCGAGGTATGCCCGAAGCGTTGGCAACGGTAGCACCGAAGCACCTGGACGAAATCCCGTACACGACAGGAGTTCCATCCAAGGTAAACTCGGCTACCCCTCTGCTTCAGCCGCTGAAGATTCTGCGGACTGACGGCAACGACCCAGTTGGCTGTCTCCGGGGTCTTGCCAGCCATGCGGCTGACCCGAATTCCCGAAGGCACATCCTTCTGGTTCGCATCGCAGAGATTTTGCCTCCAAATACTGGAGGCAATTTCGTCCTTACCCATCCGACGCGGGACGTCGTAAACTAAAACCTCGGGGTCCCGCTTGGTGGGTAAGGAGACGGACAGACCCGCGCTCCGGAGCTTCTTATTGCCAACGAAGGCTTGCAGGTCCTCCTTTCGGTCGGTCTCGACGACGATGCCACCGGAGTGGATGCGTCGGACCGACTTTACTCGGATCGCCTCCTTCGCTGGTTTAACGAGGGACAGAACAGTAACCTTCGTAACTTCGCTGCTCTGTCCTTTTTCCTTCGGCGGGAAGATTCTTACCACATGCTGCGATTGTGGCCGTCTCCCCGCTTCCGGAGAAGCTCCTTTGCAGTCGACTTTGTTCACATGGGCGTAAGTCGACTGCGCGGCGTTGCAGGCCGTCTTCGGGAGAGTTCCCTTGGACGGCCCAGGTCGCATCGCACTCATTACGGCAGGACGCGCTTTTAGGTCCGCCCTGACCGCGGCGAGTTGCCCTTCGACGAAGCTATTCCGTTGAATAAGCTCCTGGACCAACTCGTTGAGTGCCTCAACCTCGGCGAGTATCTTTGACCCGGACTCCTTATTGACTTTCGACTCAGGTCGAAAGCAAAAGGTCCGTATTTCGGACACTCGCCTAAAGGCTTCGTCTCTTACGAGATCGAGAGGCCGTACCTTCTGCCCGGAGAACGTCCCCTTCGGTCTCCTGGCCCGGTTTACTGCGGCCTTGCCGGTGGGTGCGCCCGGCTTGGCTCGCTTCGACTTTTTGGTGACGGTTTGCCAACCGTCACCAGTAGGGTCCTCGACACGCTCGGGTGCCGACTGCACCTTCACGAGTGACGTGTCTCCGACTCGTTCGATTACTTCCACGTTACCGGTGTCCGGCGTACCTTCTACCGTGGGCTCGGTTTTCACCGAGACCGCTCGCGTGGGAGTCACACATCTTTGCAAGATCACACGAGGATTGGCGATACCTAATTTTGAGACAGTTTGTAGAAGAATTTAGAAGTCAAAATATACTTCAACGAATAATTTAATCATTAAAATTAAGATTTAACTACAATTCCATTACCGCCAGTATATTAGAATTGCCATTTTACTAAATTATACAACGCTACAGCCGAATGTAACTTAACCGAGTTTTTAGAATACTAGCCGAAACCGAGAGTTGTAATCTGACTCTAGACTTCGCAAGACCAACTTGCAAAGAGAAATTACATCAATATTAAATACCCAGGCCGAGGATTCTTACGGATTTAACGCACGACCCGTGTTGAAAATTCCTTGGCAAAAGATAACGCCATAAATCAACGGTGTCGCGAGTCCTCACGTAAACGGAGTATTTTACTCGTGAAGAAGATACGAACGGTAACTGCATAAGAATAACAGCTAGGAACCGTGGGATATTAGTAACGCGACTTAATACTGATAAGAGTCGTTGAAAAATGCGACCGAGATGAAAGAAAGGAGACCGTCGAAAGACCCCGCTGGAAACTCCAGATAACTTTGGGAAAGTACAATACTCATCCCCGGAGAACTTTTCGAGGAGAGCAGATAAATGGTTTTAATAGTATGATCCCCGGGGTCAACCGGGCCCGGTAAAATTACAGGCCTAACAGAGGAATAAACCGAACGATAATAATGGCCGAGAAGTGTCGAATGAATATTTTACAAGTTCTTTCCGCTGGCAATTATCGGAGGTTATTTGTGCAGCTTTTCTTTGCTGTGAACAGCTTTTTTCTGGTACAGGCGTTTTGTCTCTGAACTACTTTCTCTGACGTTGCCGAGAACTTCAATGCATAATAACTTTCCTTGGTCATTCATATTAAAACTTGATATATTATTAATTTATATCTGTGGCAAAAAGAGGCACTCGTCATATCAAATCGAATCTATTTGATAAGTGGGAAAGATATATAATGTACAATAATTTTGCTGGGGATTGTTATGCACGATAAAAACTTTCCGCATTTGTCGCAACAAATTGTAATTACTTAGCAATTCCTTTCCGTTTGATTGTTTTAGTAAATCGATTGTATTACGATACTGTTAAATGCTTTCAATTATTTTACAGTTTCAAATTGCGGTTACTCATTACTATTATTATTATTATGTAGATGCACAAAATCGACAGTCTAGCAATAATGACAGAAGAATATAAATGGATCTACTAACGATGATGATGATCTACTTTCGATAAAATTGTTTCGCCAGAGCGCTAGAAACTTTTACGGATGTTTCTTCAACGTTCGGACAATCTCGGGACTCAATTCTTGACATTGTTTACGGCGGTACATGTAATCGCTGTACCGCTTTAACTTAAACTTCCATCGATGTACTTCTCTTCGAAAACATTCCCTAATAGCGAGTACCTGCATTTCAAAACTTCCCCGAAGACTGCCTCGGACGCGTCGACCGCTGATTCATTGTATTTCGAGTCTCAGACTTATCGCGACTACGACCAGCATATTTTCTCCCGAGCTCCTCGAACAACTGAACTTCTCTCGCAAATTTAGCTCTCACCGTTTTTTCTCCGACACGCGCACATATCGCAATGGCCACGCGAATTGGGGAAAAGAATGATCAGAGACATTTTTAAACCAACTACGGTGCCAATGCTTTCCACGATGGAAATCAAATCAGCGTTGAATAAAAACGGTTCCTAGACAATTAACAGATTCGAAGCATTGATGGTTTATTTAAACGAACACTAATAGGCAAAACACTTTACAATTCTAACACCGTACATTCCGAAAATTATCAGAATAAAAAGTTGATATTGTTCGAAGTAGAGACACGTATTTGCTATCAACGGAATCATTGTTTTTTAATTTAATGTCGCATCTGCTTAATATCAATTAGCGATAATTTATTGGATAATATGTGTAGGGTTACATATAACGCAATATATACAATAGTCTCGCATTACATTTTTACATTATTTTCTTCATTAAGGCTTCTCAAATTACTATATAATTTCGCTAAACAATTTGGTTTCGTTTAAGTATGACACAACATTTACAACAGCATCATTTGTTAGACGAATAATACAAAAATGTCTTTGATTTTTTTACCGAACAAACGCTTTGTTATTACTTCCAGCAGTTTCTGCAGCTTTTCACCCCAATCCAAACCGATGTAACAAACTCGTGCAAAAATAAACTCTTCCACCATTTTCGCTAGAATTACAAGGACAATCTAATACCGACAGTCGAATCGAAAAGCAAAACGCTGCTACTGGCTAGAACTTTTCGCGCTTTAAATCAACGTGCTACGAAGGTAATCAGATAAAACGTCGCTTCAAAATAACCGCTAGGAGTTCGAATCGCTAAAAAAAGGCGAAAACAAACGGAGCCCGATAAAAACCGGCAAAAACCAACAGAAGTCGATAAAAACCGTTCGTAAACCGCAATCATTTTCGCACGAACTCGACGCATTATTCCGCAGGTATTAACGGATAAGTTCACCTTTGGCCGAAATCGTACGGGAGCGTGAAAAATAAAAGCAAAATTCAACGATGCCCAAGGGTTGACAGCGAGAGGGGACGGGGCTTTCCATTTTTCTCTCCCCCATAGACAACGGGCTGCTCGCTAGTTTAACTGTAAATCCCGGTGTCGGGCGCATCGATGCGGATGAAGGTGAATTGAAGCGGGAACGAGCCGATGCGAAACAAAAAGGCCGGATCCGCGGCATTATCCAACATTCGCGCTCGCAATTAGACGTTGCGCGCTCCACCGAAAACGCGGCCGTACAATATTTACCGTCGCCGATCCCGCTTGACATCCGCGAGTTTATCCGGAAGATAAACGCGCCTGTAATACGCTTTGTGGCTGATTGCCGAGATCCCGCAACTTGACATAATTTACGCCCCTGAACTTGTTATAACCAGCACGAGCCGCGAGTCGCGAAACGTCGCATTGCGAAGCGGAAATCTGTTTTTGGTGCTGGAAACTCGAGTTTCGAGGTTGCAAATTTCGTTTAGCAGTAATCTAGCGGTGATGAACTAAATAACATCGAATTGACAAGGTTATTATGGTAAGACCGCTGAAGAGAGTCATCATAACTACAGTAATTTCTCCTGAAAATGCCAAATTTCGGGTTGCTGTGAATTTCCCTGGGCTAATCCTACAGTAATCTAGCAGTGATAAACTAATTAACATTGAATTGTCAAGGTTAGTATGCTAAAACCGCTAAAAAGTCGTCATAACTACAGTAATTTCTCCTGAAAATGCCAATTTTCGGGTTGCTGTGAATTACCCTGTGCTAATCCTAAGTCTATGTAAATCATTACATTCTAACCGACAGTTTTTGTATAATAAATTCAAATAACACTGGCAAAAATAGCGAAGCTTATAAAAAGGATCCAAATAGGTATGAACGACAGTGTATGCGCCTACTTGATTCCACGTGTAGCGACAACCGAGGGAGTCAGCTTATGATCGCGATAGGTCGCCGCGAGAAGCATTGCGGAACCGCTTCCAGCTCGTTCGCGTCGATGGTCGCTGCCAGGTGCAACCTACTTGCTTTGAGGGTAGAACGGAACCGGATGCGAATATCGTTATCGGACTGCTGCGGCCAGCCTACTTTCGCTGGCTTTTCTCGTCCGGCCTCGGTCTATGTGCCATTTTAATTACGTGACCGATCCGAGAGCGCGGCTACCTTTGAGCTCGTCGACGCTTTGGAACAGACCCGTTTCAACGGGATAGATTACGGCCAACGTATCATCCGTACACGAAAAGGTCTTACCCATCGTCCGCGAGTTACGTCAATTCTTCTTTATTAACGGAGGTAGTTATGACGCTTAAAATGCCGGCTGATGAAGTTGCGGGCTTTAATTGGATTACGGTGATTGACCATCGGATATTTCACGCATCGGTTTGCGAACGTGAACGCTATTTTAAATATTCGGAGGCTAGCGGAACCGGTTACTGTGCGGTGGGTGACCACTTGCTGTGCCTTTGGTTCGTTTTCGGGCACAATTAAATTTATATTTGTCGAATGAGATGTATTCAATTTTTATACAGTTTTATTTTGTTTATTTTGCAATTAGAAAATGTAATGTGTTTTATTATTGATATACAGTTAATTCGATATATTATTTATTACTAATTATATTATTATTATTAATTGTATTTATTATTTATTAATTATATATTATACAGTTATTATTTTTCCGGTTATTTATGGCACAAATGATACGACGTGAGAATAGTCGAGAGTAAGCGAAATGATACCGATGAATTCCTAGCTTTTCCCGGGCAATGCTCGGCGTTTCTAACGCAGTGAAAGAGTCTCCTACGAATCCTCAAATATGTATATTGATGAAGCTTGCCACTTCTCCGCAGTTGATATCCTACGGTATCATTCCTGCGACTGTCATCAAGAGGTCATTCAATTGACCTCTTTGGAACCACACTACAGATCAATCACTCCAGTTTTCATTGCTCTCGACACAATCCGTTGAAAAGGATTGGTTACTCTTAAAAGGGCGTGTCTCTCGAAATACGGTGAAATGAAACATGGATTTGAAAGAGAATTAATCGATAGCCCTGTTATAAAGTATTTAAACTTCCCGAAACTTCTGTATAGGGGTTGAATACATCTAGTTGCCTCGCTGTTTCCAAACCAAAGCGTTTGTCCTTTGATAATGCACTTTTGTGTTCGAGTAAAATTCACAGCTCACTTACCGACTTAATTAACTATTCCTAGTTAACTATTTAAGTTAGATAACTATTTAACGTATAAAGTAAGATTTTTATATATTAACTAGTATATATTAATATATGAGTAAATTTATATATAGTATATAATATATTTATATTAATATACTAGTAATATACTACTACTCAAACTAATATTAATTTTTATATCAATATAGCATATATTAATATTAATATAATTAATGGCTATATTGATATAAAAATTAATATTAGTTTGAAAATGTAATTCACGAATGCAGAAAATTCGCAGTGTAATTAGTTCAGTCATATTTTTTTGAACATATTCTTCATCCTTTGTTTGCAAGTCGATTTCTACTGACGCAATAAAAAATGATCCAATATGCAGACAGATGTTGAATTAATTTACTTTCTACACTACTTTCGTCATTCGCTGCAACGAGAAAAAAACTGCCACCGTTCATTATGCTTCCGTATTAGAATCACCCGTAAACCTTCTACCGTTAATAATCATCGACATCCAGCAATCCGTTTGCTCGTCTCTTTGTAGACGATAGATCCAATGATATTCCACGTGGAATAAAGACATTTCAGAGTGTAACGTAGTCTCCCTTGAACAACGCAGGCTCTCCGAACACCTCAATTTCGGATACATCTTCGCGCCGCGCGTTACATGAAACCGGTTACGTGTCGATGATCTTATCAAGAATTCTGTCTCCAGCAGGATAATTGATATCGACGGTGGCGGTACAATTTCATCTTCCCAGTTCCGCATCCGAACAAGCGCTAATTAGTTAAACACTTTGCTGACCATAATTAATACGGTCCTAATGAATATTCGCTGGCGGGATCGAGTTCCGCGAACTTAGCTCCAAGTTTGCCTGACATGAACCTGGCTCGCTCCTAAGGGATTCCTGTAAAACCACACGGAACCAGCTAAATAGACAGTACCTCGGACGAGAAACAGTATCTCGAACCTCTGCTGCGAGAAATCGATATCAATAGCTTCGATGATATCTATTTTATTAAATGGAACGTTATTTCAAATGGATTTCTTTCTCTTTCTCTCTCTTTCACTTTCTTTCTTTCTTACTTTCTCTCTCGCTCTCTCTCTCTCTCTCTCTCTCTCTCTCTCTCTCTCCAATAATGAAATAATCTAGAGAAAGACTAGTTATATATTAACATAAAATAGCAAATAATTTTGTCAAATAACATGTATGCAAATAAGATAATATATTACTAGACTGCAGATTTTAATGCAGATTTTATGCAGATAAAAATTGTCTGCACTAATTTCATAATACAGGAGCTAAATAGATATTCACTTAATTTCTTAATAATACTAACAGGTTGAAAATAGTTCAATAGTACTTTCTATCTGAAATATCGAAGTGATGAATAATCCCGTCATTGTATTTTTATTTCTCATTGTAGTAAAAGTTTAATTAAATTCACATGATTTCATTAGCTAAGAATATAATACCAATAAAGCGTTTTTACAGTTTTTCCGTCGGGTCTATCATGACCCCAGTGTAAAAATCATTTTTAATGATTAAATTCCTTAAACGTTCTCGCAGACTCGTTTCACATAAAATCTACAGTCCGTGTATTAATTTAACGATTGTTCGTTGAAGAGATTTCCTTGAATAATTCCGAAGCTCGCTTTTCAAGTACGACCGCTTTCCGTTTGCTTATTTAAGCACGGTTCGGCCACAAATAATCGAAAATAACGTCCCGAACAGAGTCTCTAGTTTCTGTTGCGTTCCTTTTCCTCTGGCAAGGATCCTGCGGAACGAAGCGGCGACTTAGAGAATTTATAGACCGCGATTATATCTGAATTCGAAAGCCCAGAAACGATCATTCCAGCATTTATTTATCGTGGTCGTGTTATCGCATAGGCAACTGTGTAAAGCAGAACTGAGGAATAGTTGCGCGCAACAGCTTTATTGCTCCCGCCGCGACGAGAGCAACTACTTTTCGGAATTAGCTGTTCCGCAGTCCATTCCCGATTATGAATCAGCCAGTTTTCCTACTCGTACTTCTCCCTTCCCCCGCCCTCCATAACGCATACTTCACCCGAACTCCATCTCTATTACCTCCGATCCCCATCTTAAGCGTCAAATTTAAATTTAAAGGATACCACGATTGCCCGACTCGATATTCAATCGTTGGCTGGGAGAACCGATTCCGAAGTCCCGATGAAATAAACACGAAACAAAATGCGATAATGTGTGTATAATGGCGGGCAATCTTGAAATATTAGGTTCTGAAATTAGTATTTATGTACTTGTGCTAATTGCAAGAATTTTGGCTTGTAGAATTTGATACTAATAACTGAGATTTATGGTAATAAACTGCTCCGAAAGATTACAGCATAGGCACATATCGGATGAGAATTGGACAACTTTGACTGACGATAACTTCGCGAAAAATCATTGATTTTTATTTCAAATTAAAGCTTGAAACCTCTAGTTTAAGACGATATTTCTCAATTTTATATTCTACGCACTCTCGCCACTGTAACTATTTAAATCTGAATCCCTGTTTATCATATTGAAAATTGCCAAGTTTGACGAAGTGCACGGACTTTGTCAAATTTTTTCCGGGGATGCCGTTTAGAGTAGAGTAAAGTTTGATCTTTCATCTCTAATTTTTTTCTCGCGAAGTTGCAGCACTTTAAAGTAACCAAACCCCATATGTCAGACTCCTGGAAAGAGGTGCAAAATCAAATCACGTGCAAAATAAAAAATATCTCAGGGTAGGAAATTGGATGAAAACTAAATATAATGTTTTCAATCATTTTCTACACTGTTTCTTGATGTCCTATCAATCATCTGAAAATGCCAACGCCGACGGTACGTGACAAAAATGCGCAAAAAACTTCAGTTCTAAATGAATAAATTGATGGTATCCGGCTTTAGATTTCGCACAAACGAATTGCAATTTCTGCATACTGGAACGACAACCAGCCGATGCTCATGCCCGGTGTCTACTTACACCCGGCGAAAACTGTATTCTTGCACGATTTTTAGGAAATCGGTAAAATAGCCAAAAGGCATCCCACGGGAATTTCAACCGCGAGACTTATGCAGCATTCGGCATACGAATGTAGGAATACATCCGCGAATAAACCTAGACCGTCTGTATCGGTGGCCTGGATCTCACGTCCCGACTTCCAATATTTCGGCAAAGATACCTGGCGAAACCAGTAAAAGGGAGCAAATATTGGTTCGAGGTGCACGGACTCATCGCTGTCGTCAGACGTTTTCGGCGATCTTCAACGGCTCAACAGATATATCAAGCTCAAATATAATTATGTTGTGTCTGTGAGATTTAATTGGTAGCCGGCGAATCTTTATGTATTTATGACGCAATCCGGGCATATTAACGAATATGCACTGTTCTATTATTCTGTGCTCTCTGTTTTCCCAAAGAAAATTTTCTTCTTCCGATTTTCATGAAATAATTATAATGAAAATATGCACAAATATTCGCTGTTCAATAATTATAAATCAAGGGTAGGAAATATTCCATCGAAATGGTAAATATTAACGAAAGAAATTAATAATTAATTTAATATACTTGGATATCGGATATCAAATTTTAACGAAGAAAACAATGTTCTAGAATGTCCAAATTATATTCTCGAATTTTTAGGTCTCGATAATGCTGTTAGTGTTTGAGTGACAGTTGCTTGAAAACCGCATCATAATAATGCTGCACCGCGAGCTACAAACTCACAAAAGTCAGATCCGCCGGGTAACATTTCGAACGGAGTTGTGTGACCGGTGAAATGCAAAAAGACCGCACCGGAAGCAGTATACGTGATTTAGTGGGTATGAAAAATCTGCCGTGAGTTCGAGAAATCGTCAACATGCAGTTCTCCGACGCTGCTAAGCACACAATGGAAAAGAAGGAAATAAAGTGCGAACATGAAAACATCAATGGGAAACTGCGAGCGTTATTCTCGGGCCGGCAACGCCTAGACACATGATGCATAGTCTCATATACACAGTAAATACGTTAGGGCGATTCGCAGGTATAGTGCTCCCAGTTCGGGAAAAACAAGCCCGTAAATTTCGATCCTCGTATTGCAAGGAAATTCACGATACTTTAATTGCTGTGGGACAACGGGAAGCATCCTCATAACATCTAAACGAGTTGTCACATGTTACAACGGGCGGTTCGAAATTGAAAAAAGAGGAGTGCGTTGAGCGACAAATGCATTTGTGGTCGCTTGCTTCCCGTAGTAACCGAGCGTGGCAACGTAAAATAACACAATCGGTGTACTTATCACAGACACATCAAATTCGCAAATTAAGCTTCATTAGTTTCTTAACACAGATTCAGAATAATTAATTTTAAATAGGGGTGATACGAATTATAATAAATTATGAATATAAAATTTAATTATAACGAATTTTTAATATAGATTTAAATTGTAATAGAATTTAATAGAAATTTAATATCTTGGTACATTTACAATGGAAATATAATTAGAGATTTTAAATTATAATAAATTTTTAATAGAAGTTCAATTAGAAATTTTAACTTATATATTTTTGACAGAAATTAAAACCTTAATATATTTAATAACAACTGATATCTAGTAAAGAAGATACAACGATTTAATTATGCAGTGAAGTGAGACTTATGTAGAAGTTGACTTCTAGTGTAAACACTGTAGATAGCAATGCTATAAATTATCAAAATGCAAGCAGCACGAAATGCATTGCGTTCAATGCAATCGCTGATTTATCGGTAAAACATTCGTGCCAGGAAAGTTCAGCATTGTCGAAACGACATTGAGAAGTGTCGATACTCTGTGCAGTTATGGTTAAGTGGACGTGTTTATAATTACACCGTATATAATAAATTTGCATACGTCGATGCTGATCCAACGGCGTCCGCGTGTCCATAAGTCCTGACAAGCATTAACGCGCACATCCCGCGAAATTTTTCAAACAATCGCTCTATCATATCTGAATTTTCTTTATTTTCGTAGGAACGCGGATAACGATCGCGCAACGTGCACGTTGCGCAACTGTTCGTTGCCCGTTTCATTATCCGTCTCCGCGTTCATCACGCGCAACAGAACGCCCGACAGTGTAACGACTAATTTGCCGAAATATCGCAGATAAAAATCCGACGAAAATATTGCAATACTGTCCCCGTACTTGCTATTTTATGGCACCCAATTAAAAGCCCCAATGACGTTTCATTGATTCCCGTAATTCAAGTGCGGACGATCGTCCGATTATTGCAGTAAATTCTCCCTAATTTTCCTTCGTCTTGTAAACAAAAATGGACAATTTGGGAAGGCAAGATACGATTATTCGAGCCTTGTACCTCGTTTTTATAATTATGTAAATATTATTATTGTTACAAAAACGAGCCACGAGGCTCGAATAATCGAATCTCCTTCTTCCAAATCCTTCACATTTGTTCACAAGCTGATGAAAAATTGGGGAAATTTTACTGTAATGCGTTCACGGCGGAAACCGGGAGAAATGGCTATCAACCTGCATACCGTCCTTTAGAATTAGATTCTGCAACGCTGGAAAATGTTATTGTCAAGACTCACAGATTGCTCGCAGAGGAAATTCACCGGTTGTATTACGAGTAGACCGCGGATCTTAATGCAAAATAGAAATTCTCCACCTCGATCGCAGCGAGCAGGAGTTAAATAAAAATTTATTTTCATTCTCAACAGTTCCATTCAGTTGATATTAACGAGAACGTTATTATAAATACTGTTGAATTTTTGTATTGCATTTACAACGTGCTGTATTCGACCTAGTTGCTTTTGTCATAAATGCAAATATTACAAACAGAAACCTTCAGATAAGAGAGTCTCTACTGTGCTATTCATTTCTTGCAAATCGAAACAAAATTTGATTCATCTGTGATCAAAGTTTACGAATGACAGATTATTAGTATCAGACAAATTATGAAAACGAAGAAGTGTTAATTCAGTGCAGAAAGAAATCGTAGTGCAGGCTCGAATATGCAGTCGTATTTAGAATAATCAGATATTGCAGCTTCGGATAATCCAGATTCTACCGTGCGAATAAAATAAAAGCGCAACAAAATTTCCGATGAAAATAGAGAATTCTCGGCGACGTTCCTTATTTCGAATATTTCGAGCGATAACTAATTAGCGCCGCCATCGGAGTTCCATCGACCGCCGTGTCGCGGCCACGGAAAAGTGTCCATCGACCCGCATTTGAGATGCAGATGCGGGAAACCGGCGGTGAAAACGCGTGAATTTTCTTGAATCTGTGCGGAGCAGACGCCGTTTCCGGTCTCAGAAGAAGAAAATATTGAAATGTAGAAATTTGTTCAATATTTAAACAATATAGAATATGTATTGATTAGGAAAGAACTAAACGTGATGAAAACAGGAAATATCGCGTACCGTATCTACAACTAGGATTACAACTACTTCAGTTAATTCTACAACTCGCAACGCACCTCACTCGACGACTCTCGAACACACCCTGTCCACCCCAAACACGCTCCTTCGACACAACGCCTGCCTTTTCCTAAAACGTGACAATCGCATCCGCCGGCACTCCGTCGCCAAGGGTTTTTCCTATCTGACCCGGCCTTCGCCAACGTTTCTCTTCTATTTCCTACCATAAATACAAAGTCTTAAAACTACGGTCTCCTGAGCCTAACACTCCTCCTCATCCTAAACGTACCCACTAAATTACGATACTACACTCGGTCGTCCTGACCGGACATCTGCCCACAGATGTTCTCATCGCCACTGTACGAACTTTCACTTTCACCGGAAAAATCGTCCTCTTCGTCGGCACACATAGCTTCATGTAATCGGCTGCAGTGGATGTTTCCTGCGGCCCTTCATGATTACCCACCTTCTGCACTTCGTAGCGGTCATTCCGCAGTATTCTTGTCACACGGTATGGTCCAAGAAACTTCGGGTAGAATTTTAACCCCGGATCAGAGAGCCTGTGTCCTTTTCACTCCCTCTCTATATCGTGCTGCTTCCTTTTTCCGTATCTCCTTAAACCAGTAATCTCTCTTTACGAGCGCCTCTGTTTTGGAAATACCGAAATGACCGTGCTCGTGCGCCTGTCGAACTATCTGGATGTGCGTTGTCCTCAGCACAACTACCAACGGCGTATCATCAACCTCTCTATACAGAATATCATTTCGCAACGGGTACGCATCGCCTTCGAACCGCTCAATATTATCTCGAATTTTCCTCAAGTTGTCGTCCTGTACCTGCGCTCTTCTCAAATTTGCGATAATCCCCAGTTCGTTTTCTCCCACTAGCATAATTGTAGGTAGTGGGTTTCGGCATAGCGCGTCAACATGTGCCATATTTCTTCCCGTTCTATGCTCCACGCTGTAGTCGAACTCTTCTAAGAGAAGCGCCCACCTGGCCACACGCTCACATAAGTCCTTTTTCCTCATCGTTAACGCAAACGTTTGACAATCCGTCACAATTTTAAATGAAATGCCGAATAGATAAACACGAAATTTCATCAACGCCTTTACAATTGCCAAAACTTCAAGCTCGTAGCTTGTATACTTTTCTTCGGCTGGAGTAGTTTTACCACTCGCTTCGCTATCGCGCTGCAACAATATCATACCATATCCCATACTACATGCGTCTGTATGTACTTCTGTCTCTGCACCCACACAATACAACTTTAGTACAGATTTTCCGCTTAGAGCTAATCTTAGCCTATCGAAAGCTTCTTGTTCACTCGCTTCAAACTTGAACTTGATATCTTTTCTTAATAAATTCGACGATGGTCTCGCAATAACAGAGTATTGGTACACAAACTTTCTGAAATTTCCCGCTAAACCAAGGAAACTCTGAACATCTCTAGCACATCTAGGTCTCGGAAAATTCGTAACAGCACTACTCTTTCGTTCTGACGGTCGAATGCTACCGTTTACAACAATGTGACCTAAATATTCTACTGTTGTGTGCAAAAAACAACACTTGCTCCAATTAATCAATAATCCATATTCTCACTAGCAACATTTAATATTAATTTGAGATTCTCGATACCGCGTGAGAAATCAGATGAAGGTATTATTAAATCGTCCATGTATGTCAAAACGACCCCGGTTGCAATTATATCTTTGAACAGTGCATTTATAAACTTTTGAAAGACGGCTGGCGAATTACATAACACAAACGGTACCTTTAGAAATTCATAATGACCGGTGGGAGTCACGAAGGCGGTGTATTTTCTGCTACTCTCATCAATAGGAACATGAAAAAATCCATTTCTGAGATCCAACGTACTAAATACTTTCGCGCCTTCTAATGAATCCAATTGATCCCCTATCAAAGGTAGGGGATATCTATCTTTTACAATATTTTTATTAAGCTATCTGTAGTCAACACAAATTCTAGTTGAACCATCCTTCTTCTTTACTAGTACAATTCGATTTGCGTAATCTGAACAAGACTCTCGAATTATTTCATCTTTCAACCATGACGTTATTTGTTTATCAACTTCAGATTTATGCCCGGGAGACAATCTTCGCGGTCTCTCGTACACTGGGATCTCGTCTTGCAGTATCAAGCTCATTTTAATCCCTACTTCTTTCGTTTTAGATGGTTTATAACTTGCAACACAATCTTCTATAAGTTTTCTATGTTCAGGAACCGCAATGTGTGATAAATCTACATTGTCAACTATAGCCTCGACATTGACATTAAATATTTCCGGCAAATCTATTTTTTTAATAAAAATTTCTCCTCCTTTCGTACTTAGTTCTACGGAATCTAAAAATTCTGTACCGATTATTAAACTATGGGACGACAAGGTATTGGGTAGAACGTGTATATTTATTCGATATGTTATCTGATCTATTGCAATAGTTGTTGAAAATTCCCCTAATGTGTGGTTGCTCTCTGCTCCGACACCACGAAATTGCAAAATCTTATTATTCAATCTAGGAGCACCAATTTTAACATAATAATCCGCTCGCATCAAATTCAGTTCGCTTCCAGAATCTATTAACGCTGTCAACTTACAATTTCCAACTTGCACCTCTTTAACTCGCTTCTTTCTCGACGCTTCAGATACACTTGGGTCCTCTTTCTTTTGTCGGGCAGTTTGCAGCCGTATGGTATCGGTTTCCACACAAAAAACATCGCCGTATTTCTTGCTGTGCCACTTGCTGTGATTCACCTTGTGATGAGGTTCCATGGACGGTCGTCTTCTTCTTCTCCTCAGGTCGCCTGTTTTTCGCTCCTGATTTTTCCTTCATGTCTTCGTAAATTTCGAATTTTTCTTTCAACTCACGTATATTTCTAGCACCGTACAATATCGTTTTGTTTGTCTCGAAATCCTGAACTCCGTCAATAATATACTTAATAACTGTTGATACTTCCATGTCCGCTTGCTTCGCAATCTCCAACATTTGATAAATGTATTCTTGATACGACTCGTTCGATCTTTTAATTTTACGTGACAACTCTGTATGTATCTTGTACCTATCTGCAGTTTTAGCAAATTCAGATTCCAATGCTCGCTTCATCTCGATCCATTTGCGACAACATTTTTCATAGTCGACGAACAATCTCGCCGATCCACGCAATAAACGCTTCGCATAAATAACTTTTTGTACTTCACTCCATTCACATAGCTCCGCCATGTCTTCAAACTCTTCGAGCCAACAACGAATGTTTGCTTTATCGTCTCCGCTAAATGTACGCATGGACTCCTCAACATCTCTGAATGTTAATGCCTGCATCCGTCACACGCATCGTCTCACATTGCTTCCTTCTTCTTCATCTTCACTGCCATCAGTATAGTCTTCCTCTTCGCCATGTTCTATTTGCAACATTATGGCTACTTTAAGCCGATCTTGTAATTGCTTCTTATTTCCCGACGTTCTCAGCTTGCGACTCTTCAATTCTTCCTTCAAATCGGTTAACTTCATTGTTAGAAATTCCTCTAATTTGTCAGCAGATAGGCATGCTTGTGACACTTCGACAACGGTATCGTTTCCTGCAGACATCTTAAAAGGTTTTTAAATGCACAACACAACAACTAGAGTTCAACTCTCAACTCCTACAGTCACGATAACACTGTTATCATTCAGCGCAACGTTTTCCTCAAATCTCGGACGAGCCCCCAAAATGATGTAGAAATTTGTTCAATATTTAAACAATATAGAATATGTATTGATTAGGAAAGAACTAAACGTGGTGAAAACAGGAAATATCGCGTACCGTATCTGCAACTAGGATTACAACTACTTCACTTAATTCTACAACTCGCAACGCTCCTCACTCGACGACTCTCGAACACACCCTGTCCACTCCAAACACGCTCCTTCGACACAACGCCTGCCTTTTCCAAAAACGTGATAATCGCATCGGCCGGCTCCCTGTCGCCAAGTGTTTTTCCCATCTGACCCGGCCTTCGCCAACATTTCTCTTCTATTGCCTACCATAAATACAAAGTCTTAAAACTACGGTCTTAAAACTAAGCCTAACACTCCTCCTCGTCCTAAACGTACCCACTAAATTACGATACTACAGAAATATTGAATATATTTCGAAATAAATATATTAATTGTTAAATATGTGTGTATAATGAAGTATTAGAATAGAAATTTTTCAAAATTCGACCGGGTTGCGTGAATTCGTTTGTGATTTCATAGGGAATATTTCTTGCAAATATTTTGCCTCCTTAGTCTTTTTGCCTAACACTAACCTCAAAAATTCCCCGAAACAAAGTAATTTCACAGACGAATCCAAAAAAGTAAAACGAAAGATCACGATTTATATCAACTCCATCACGCTCTAAAAATCGTAGAAATGTTCGATTCATTCGAACGTACCGCAACGCAAACCGAAATATATTAGTGTCATCCATGCGTGACCGTCGACGCGGTATCGAGCGCATTAATCAATTACCGGGCGCTTCTAAATAAACAGAGAGATCTGTTGGTAACAAGCGAGCTGAGAGAATGGGATCGAACCTGACATTTTAATTCGTGCGGCTCCCGGGCAGCGTTTGCGAGAAACGAGGTCGGCACCGTCGTGAAACAGCGATCCTCCGCCGAAGTTTCCGCCGAATTTTTTACGCACTGACTCCGCATTCCTGGAACACTGCTTACAAATCATTAGTAACAATTATTACTCGATTGCCTGCTCGTAACGAAGGAACTTTCGCCGTAAACCTCGGAATTGGGAATAGCGTGCCGGCGGACATGTCGCGAAGAACAACGAACTAAGTCCCGGCGAAGAGAGGGAGGGAGGGTGGTTGAACGCACAGAGGCATTAAAAGTCAAAAATTCATCATCGCGGCCAAGTGTCTGCAAAGTCGGCATAAAAGAGCTAATAAGGGACGGCGTTTTATAGACAAAGTCCAACAGCTGCTTCAGCCGAGCAACTCCGCAGTGATAACAAAAGAAGTTGAAGTATTAAATCCGAAATGTTCCTGGACGCCGTAAATGCCCCGTCCATGTCGCACGCACAACTTTTAAAGTCTTCCCATGGGTAAGGTTAATATCGGCGCTATCGGAGACACGCCTTTTTTCACGGGACAGGAAAACAAAGTAATTGCGAGCTGCTTCGCGTTCGGTTTTTTTTCTCCGTCATTGATTTTGTTTTTAAGCTTTTTACGAGCGCGCGCGAACCCGCGCAGTTTGTCGACGGGAATGTGTGGATGGCTCTTCAAGCCGAGTCTGACAACGATGGAAAATCCACCGGCGTAGAATGTCCTGTCGTAAATTGAGTACGTGACTACGTTCGTTGCCGTGAAAACACCGTTCTCAGGATATTTATGAGTCGACGCTATTATGTGTCGCAGGAGTGGCGTAAGGCTCCAATATTTTCGTTTTAAATACACTTATATTTATTTTTCATGGGCTGCCCCGTCGGTTTACGGGCGCGGACGTGCCGTTCACATATTTCTTCGCCAATTAACTACTACATGTGCACCACCTTTCTTCCCAACGTTTGTCCAACTATTGCCCTTTCCACGGACACTGTGCCTGCCGAACGTTTTTTCGCTGTCAATTAAAGCTTGACCAAATAATTTGGCGTGGATTTGCAGTGGATTCGTAGCATTCGCGTGTTTAACCGTGTTAACGCTTTTTGGAATTTTGTGACTTCCGTTCATTCACGTGGCGATTTTCGTTAAAACTGACACACACACAATCGGTTTAACGAGGGATGTAATTTTACGTTTGCGACAATCAACTGTAACCCGGGGTGCTCGGAATTTTTATTTCGATAGCAACGAGCGCTTGATAACCGAGTTAGTAGTCTTAAAAATGATGTTTACTATTCTGCAGCCCCGAGTCTCCTGACCGTAAAAATTTACGGACTAATGCAGTTCTCCAGAACGGACCTCATCCTATTCTTTCTTGCGGATGCACTGCACTTTTCCGCAAAAAGAAATCTAAAAAGCCATTAACACTAAACTGGAATAATGGACAGTCTTATCTTCCATCGCCAAGTTCTAAAGTTCCCTTCGCCTGAAATTTGTTAACTTTTAAACATTTCTATGGAAAGCCTACTTTTAAACTACTTTTTACTTTAAATTTAATTTTATTCTCTCGATCAGTTTAATTTTTATTTGACGACTGTTATTTTTTTTTTAAGTTCGTTCTTTGTTGATATAGCAGATTACTCTGCCGATGTTCCTGGAAAATTATAATAATTTTAATCATTTATTTATTCTGGAACATCGAAATCTCCGAGTTACGCGTTTACGGGAATAAATAAATTCGCTATTATATTATGTTATTATTATTATTATATACAGGATAAAATAGCTGAATAGTAACATTTAAATGTCTCCATTATTTGTAGATACATCAGCGTACAACAAATTTAATCACACACTGAATATTGTGATATTAAAGATGTGATATGGAAGGAAAAATGTTGTTTATTGCTTCGCCTCGTGGAAAATATTTCGAATACCACTTTCAGAAAGTAAAAGGCGAAATTTTATCGGGAAGCGTGTGGACCGCTGTACGCGTACGAGAAATTCTGTGAGAAAAGCGAGGCGAAAAACATTTTTCCCTTGCAACCATTTTGCTCGCCCTGTCGAACAGTTTAGTTACTGCGCACCTTTGACTGTGGTTTGCTGAGAAACATGACGCTTGCTCTGCGCACAAGTAGCCATAATTGCTAAGCTTGCCGTCGGGCGTCTCGAGGCGTCAACATTGCACAATGGCGTTCGGTGACTTCTCAAAGGCACGAAACAGCTTTCGTCGTGCACTTAGAAACAACAAAGATATTTCAATGTTTTTTTCCACGCAGCTTCTTCGATCGCGTGTACGACAATGATCAAAATTACGGAACGAAAATAAACACGAATATACGACAAATGAAAATATGGTCTCTTTTCAAACTAAAAAATGATCACGATAAGAAGAAGGTCGGTTAAGTGGAATAATGAAATGGAAGCGCACAAATGAATGCACAATGCCGGAGATTTATCGAAGACAATGAAAATAAAACGCGAACGGGTTAATACCGATCCACCAACAATGCCCATAACTTTTTTCGCCGTTGAGAAATTTGAAATGAATTTTTTATCGATGCCGGAATATGCCGCGTGCAAACGAACGAGAAAACTTGGTATAAATCGGATAATATTTGAATAAACGAGCCATCCCGGAAGGTCTCTTGTAATTTCATTAATCGTCGAGAGAGGCTTCGATCGCTCTCGCTAGACCGACGAGCTCTCGGGTTAAGTGCAGCTGCGAACCGTGTCGTCCCGTGCAAATACCTTCGTTGTTCTCCCTGGACAGAATAAATTTGGATCGCAAAGAAAACAGGCGCCATCAAAATACTTGGACATTCAATATTCCCTAACAAAACCCATCGTCGCAGCGTAAGAGTTGAATGAAGAAGGGCCCGTGAAATCACCTTATCAAAGAAGGCGGTGCGGTATTAACCATTTCCTCGTTGAAATTGCAGTCTCTCTCTGTCTCTCCCTCTCTCTCTCCCTCTCTCTCTCTCTCTCGTCGGGCGCGACAGAGAAAATGGAAAAATTGTTGGAAAGATTGTGTCCCTTAACAGAAGATGATGATGACACTCGTTACGATCGGCCAGGGGCGTGCGTCGTCGTTACGCAAACGACACTGAATAAATCTGGTGCTTCATGCGTGCTTAGGAATCGTCGCGGCGCGCCGCGGGGACAAGCGTTGGCCTAAGCAGAAGCGGCAAATTGGCGTCGAGTGACGTTTCCTGTTTGCCTCGTACAGTAACGGACAAACGATTGAGGCATCAAGAGAGAAGAAAAAGATCGGCGGAACGCGCCGTGCTTGCAGATCTTCCACAAAATGACGTCCGTCATTTGAAGAGCAATTCGTCATACGAAATACGAGCAAACATCGAATCGTCCAAGAACAATATTTAATATTTAAATTATATGTATATATTTTGATGTAATATTTTTATAGAATATTTTTATATAAATATTTTGCACAATGTTTACGATTGGAAGTCAGTGGAATTCATTTTTTCGTTCGAATCAAATTCACCCTTTTACAAGCGACACTCGCTGTTTTGCAATCGATACTCACCCTCCCACAAATTAAATTCACTTTCGTTAACCTCAGCTTTTGCAAATAAAGTTCTTCTACGTTGTTTTCTGAAACTATTCAAATGAAAATAACATTTACATAGAACAAGGAACATGAAATGCTCGTTTAACAGTAAATTTAGCCGCATCTGTAATTTTCCTTCCAGTTTGGTAATTTCATACGCATATTCATGTAACAATAACGACAATCCGTGGGAGCGATGGTTGCAACAGAATAATTAACAACATCCGACAAAAACTATTTGCCGAAATAATGTTCAATGTTTGAGAGCTTCAACTGTGAAATAAACAAAGGGTGCCTCGTCTGACGGACGTGATCACGCGGTTCCTGTGTCTTCTGGAAGCTGACATCATCTAAAACGATAATGATCTCTGAAGAATTTCGCGAAAAATATTTCCAGCTGAAAAATTGTTAATGTTATATAAGTGAGACACATATTTTCAGATTGAGGAAGGAAACAAATCGAAGAAACAAGTATCAGTTGCATGCTTCGAACTGAAATTAAAATCCGTCGTCTTAAAATTAAGACCGCTGCTACTCTATGCAGCAAAGTCTACCGTAGACGAATACTTTGTATGCTAGCATAATCGCCGGCGGGGGAAGACCGAACCAATATAATCTGGAAAGGGATCAAAGGGGATTTGGTGCGAGGGCAGGCATTCGCATGTTTCGGACACAGGCCAGCTTGAGCACAAGCGACCCCTGATACACGCTAATTAAGCTTTTTTTCTTGTCACGATAATGATTATCTTCAGCTCGCGTTATTACTACGCGTTATTACTGCGTTATTACTACCCATTTCTCGCGTGACGCCGTGAATTTAGGAAAAACCGGCGGCGGCGGCCGTGGTGTGTTCGAAGGATTTCCCTCCGGAAAAGTTGGTTCGAGCCCGGCCGAACTCCGGGGTCGACTTATGCACGGATATATCCGGCTTTGATCGCGCGGCGACCGTTCCGCTCGATAAAAGGAGTCAAGCCCGCCGCGTCGAAGCAGGCCAAATAAACGTATCACGGCTGACGCCTTTGTTCCTGATTATGGAATTTTTTTCGAGCGACGCGCAGCGTCCGCGTTTCCTTCTCGCCCGTTTCAGTTTTATTACCGCGAGCCCCGCCACAGCGAGACGCTATTTTTATTCCGGGATTTATAACGGCCAGCTCAGCCGGCCACGAAATATTCTCCCGCCAGGCTTTTCAAAAATTCCACTTTTTTCGGACAACTTTATCCTTAACGCTGCCCCCCACCCACACCATCCTGCACGCTGCTCCATCACGGCCGCGCGCAGGCTACGACCAGCTGAAAAAGCTGAACCGTCCACCGCACTTGCACTTCACTTACAACACCTGCGATTCTTTTCCTCCTTCCGGCGCGGCGGAGCGAGCCGCGAAGGGAACTATCCCCGGCTGAATTAGAGCGTTCCGAGGTGCTGTAACGAAATAAACGCGGACGCCCGGTTCAAACTGCGAACAACGTAATTACAGAGCTGCGCGGGAAGGGCTGGCCGCGCAGGTATGAAAATGAAATAGCGCTGGACAGAGAGTGTTTTTCTTTTTTTATCGGAGCGTCGCGTCGCGACGTTCGCGCGTCGCTCTCGCGGCGAGTTAACGAAAACCGCGGTGTCGCCGTGGGACGGCTTGCCAATATTATTGACGCGAATCTTGGAACAACGGGCAAACAATATCGCGAAATAATAAATAACTTCGTCGCCGTCATTCGCGAAGCTCCGCGAGCGATTATTTGATATACTGCGTGCCCGGAATAACGGGTGGGGGCTGTAGATTCAGTAGCTATGGAAATCAATAGCGGCAATCCCAGCCCTGTAGAACACGATATCAAGGATGTCGTATTCCTGGCACAGATATTGGCAAATACATGTCTATTACATTGTAATTATCTTTTTATTCACCGTCGAATCTTTCTTATAATATATCTCTCGTACGAAATGCGAAACATTTTTAAAATTCTACCTTTGTAATCGTCATTGCTTTTTAATCATTTCTTTAAACTTTCCGATCGACGAAATAATCATAAATTTAATGGATTCTTAACAGAGACTTTATTGTAATTTATTTTTTCACGTTTCGCTGCAAATAAATGAAGATAAAGTTACTGCAAGTGAAATATTACTTGTATTATTTTGTTCGCTGTTTAAACAAAAGTGCGCTTGACTGATACAATTTAGTAAGTCAATTTTGTGCTAGAGTGATTTAATATTATTAAATCATATCGAATTTCATATTTTCTGCGATTCTTCTTTAATATTTTACGTTGAAGCTTCAAAGGGGCTTTCATAAATGAGTTGGTAACAATATCATACGTTATTGCATTTTACAGAGTTTTTAATTTTTTTTCATCATCCACAAATTAAGTGTTTTGACTTAAACCATTTTTTAACGCCTCGTATGTTACAAAAATTTTCCATTATTTATTAAGAGTACAATAGACTCTATATTTATTACAAAAACGTATCGAAACACATCGCACGATTTTTCCGGCCAGTAATGTGCCACTGCTTATGCGTTACTATCGTGTAAGTATAGAAAGCGACCATATACTTATCCGCGATAGTGTTTACACTCGTTTAGAGCATTGGCCATCAGAAGCCCAAGGCAGTAAAAGAGAGCTTATGCGAGCTATAGCGAACATTCCACGAGCCTAGCGAACAGCTGCCTACACATTCATGAAAACCAGCAACAAACCGTCGTAAATCTCCGGCTTCGAGCGTTGCTCTGTTTTGTGCTCGATATCCTATTGAAACCACCCTTTTTGAAGGAGCTTTAAATATGATTCTATTGTAGCGCTAACATGAGATTACGCCCAAAAACCATTCCAATATTTCGTGTCGCGAGTTCAGCCTCCTGACGGGTTCTGAGTACCTGTTTTGGATAATAGAACTTCTGAACAATGGTCCAGTATAAATTTCGAAATACAAAATATGCCGCACATCTATGTATTATTGTTTCGAACTTTCTTCGGAGAACGAACGATAACTGAACTATTTATGCAAATATATCGAATCTTTGGGCAGAATAAAACTTATCCGCAGTTAGTTCGACAAAAGGCTATTGAATATCGATATATCGCACCTCGTAACATTTGTAATCAGTTAAAAAGAATTTTATAATAAAGACATCGGATGAATTTAAGGAACTTAAGGATAGCGAATTTAGTGAATTTGAGTGAATTTTCAAGAGAAAGTTTTAAGTGAATTTAAATAAATTTAATTAAGGATAGCGTTACGTTATCTTCAACTTATTACAATCACTAAAAGAGGAAAGTGAGCTTCAGCTAATTTATATTTTTTACAATTCATTTAGACAATTTTTATTTTGTATTACGATCCGATTTTGCGTAAAGGTCCAACGATAACTATAATTTTCTGATTCGAAGCTAACAAACTCTCATTAGAAATTATTAATAACTTGGACACAATATGATTATGTATCTTCTGATGTTTTTTCTACTTAACAATAATCTGCTAATTCGAAGCTAACAATCTCTCGTCGGGAACAATAACACTTTACAGACATTCCCGATAAAAATTCCTCGGAGTGAATCGCAACTGCGTCGTCTACTCAACTTGGAACCGCCAGTCACCGCTAAATCGCATCGCGTAAACAATAAGTATTAGATACATCGACGAAAGTCAAAGGGTTTTCCTCGTCGGGGGGAGTTTAATTAAAAATCTGCGAGCTTTATCGCGCATAAACCCCGCACGGCGTCCTGATACTCCCGATGACATATTTACCGATATCTAACTGAAAAAGGTTAATAAGCGATACACACGTTGCTGGAAGATCGCGCGATTCTATCAACGGCCGAACATTTACTTTAATCAGCCGTGCAACCACAGGCCCGGTTGCTGCTCGCACGGGCCGCACCTGCGCAACGTAACGCGCGTGCCGAGTTAATCCTGACTGACGCGTAATCACGGAAGCCCGGCGGATCCAATTACCAGAAGCAGAACTGGAAATAAGGAAAACAGAGCCGTCAGTGCTCTGATTCGCCTTTACGATAGCGCAAATATTAACGGACAGGGATTAGAACGACGAGTAATTAAGTCACGCAAAGGGAATACGAAGAAACTCGGCTGGATAGGGAGAAATAGAAAGAGGGAGGCAGAGATAGTCAGATCAGAGAGAGAGAGAGAGAGAGAGAGAGAGAGAGAGAGAAAGAAAGAGAGTGCTACGTCCCAGTCCATCAGTTCCCCCTCTTCGCATATTTGCGTAATTTTTAGCTAATAGATATATTATTATCACTGTTATTATTATTACTATTATTGATGGATTTTGTTTGGCACGTGGATGACGTCTCTTTCAGATCAAAACAGAATTGACAGACTTTACCATATTTACTTTAATACTAAACTAAGCTGACTATTGTCATACAGCGTTATACTTTGTAAATCCATAGAAGAAATTTCTAACGCAGTCCGCGTCCGTTTTAAAAAAACTGCGAACTGTCCGTCTGAAATATTGCAAGAATGTGTAAGCTCTCGACAACACTTTGTGCATATGGTACAATGCGCAAAATAATCTCAAGACAGATGAAAGTTGGAATTTCATTATTCTTGATTTTCCTCTTAATTCCAGCCGTGCCGGATCCAATTTGTGCCATGAATTACGAAACACGATGTATGACGGGAGCGGATTGCATATTCCATTACGAACGAGTGAAACAAAGAGAAGGAGAGAGAAAGAATAAGAGATAGAGATAGAAATAGAGATAGAGATAGAGGTAGAGATAGAGATAGAGATAGAGATAGAGATAGAGATAGACAGATAGAGAAATAGAGAGATAGAGATAGAGAGAGAGAGATACAGAGAGAGAGAGATAGAGAGATAGAAAAAAAATTAGAGAGATAGAGAGATAGAGAGATAGAAAATTAAAGAGATAGAGAGATAGAGAGATACAGAGATAGCGAGATAGAGAGATAGAGAGATTGAAGCTATATCACTTATATCGCAAGTATATGAATCTAAATAATCTGTGTCGCATGGATTTGATGCTAATGCTTCTACTTCGCATTGATTTGAAGCTGAATCATGTGTTTCGCATGGATTTGAAGGTAACTCGTTTGTTTAGCATGCAGTTGAATATATCTCATGTATATCACAAGTATTTGAAGCTAATTCATTTTTAGCATGGATTTGAAGCTAAGCCTTCTACTTCGCATTGATTAGAAGCTAAATCATATGTTTCGCATCGATTTGAAGCTAACTGGTTTGTTTCGCCTGCATTTGAAGCTATATCACTTATATTCGCAGGTATTTGTTTTGCATGGATTAGAAGCTAACTCGTTGGTTTGCCTTCATTTGAAGCTTTATCACATATATCGCAAGTATATGAATCTAAATAATTTCGGTCGCATGGATTTGATGCTAATCCTTCTACTTCGCATTGATTTGAAGCTAAATGATGTGTTTCGTATGGATTTGAAGATAACTCGTTTATTTAGCATGCAGTTAAAGTTAAATCATGTATATCACAAGTATTTGAAGCTAAAACATTTGTGTCGCATCACTTGTGTGTTTCGCATGCAGTTGAAGCAATATCACTTATATTCGCAAGTATTTGAAGCCAAATCATTCTGTTCGCATGGATTTGAAGCTAAGCCATCTACTTCGCATTGATTTGATGCTAAATCACGTGTTTCGCATGCATATAAAGCTAAATAATGTGTTTTGCTTGGATTTGAAGCTAACTCGTCTGTTTCGCATGGAGTTGAAGCTAACTCGTTTGTTTCGCATGCAGTTGAAGCTAAATCATGTATAAAACAAGAATTTGAAGCTAAACCATCTGTTTCGCGTGGAATTGAAGCTAAGCCATCCACTTCGAATTGATTTGAAGCTAAATCATGTGTTTCGCTTGGATTTGTAGTTAACACGTTTGTTTCACATACAGTTGAAGCTCAACCATGTATATCACAAGTATTTGAAGCTGAACAATTTGTTTCGCATGAATATTATGTTAAACCATGTGCTTCGCATGAATATGATTCTAAACGATGTGTTTCGCATGAATTTAAAGTTAAATCATTTATATCAAAATTATTTGAAACTAAACCATTTGTTTCTCATGGTTTCGAAGATAAACCTTCTACTTCGCACGAATTTGAAGCTAAATCATATGTTTCGCTTGGATTTGAAAGTAACACGTCTGTTTCACATGCAGTTGAAGCTCAATCATGTATATCACAAGTATTTGAAGCTGAACAGTTTGTTTCGCATGAATATTAAGTTAAACCATGTGTTTCGCATGAGTATTAAGCTAAACCATGTGTTTGGAATGAATGTGAAGCTAAATCATGTGTTTCGCATGGATTTGAAGCTAACTCGTTTGTTTCGCATGCAGTTGAAGCTAAATCATGTATATCACAAGTATTTGAAGCTAATTCATTTTTTAGCATGGATTTGATGCTAATGCTTCTACTTCGCATTGATTTGAAGCTAAATCATGTGTTTCGCTTGGATTTGAAGCTAAGCCTTCTACTTCGCATTGATTTGAATCTAAATCATATGATTCACTTGGATTTGATGCTAACCCTTCTACTTCGCATTGATGTGAAGCTAAATCATGAGTTTCGCTTGGATTTGTAGTTAACACGTTTGTTTCACATACAGTTGAAGCTCAATCATGTATGTCACAAGTATTTGAAGCTGAACAATTTGTTTCGCATGAATATTAAGTTAAACCATGTGCTTCGCATGAATATGAATCTAAACGATGTGTTTCGCATGAATTTAAAGCTAAATCATTTATATCAAGATTATTTGAAACTAAACCATTTGTTTCGCATGGTTTCGAAGATAAGCCTTCTACTTCGCATGAATTTGAAGCTAAATCATATATTTCGCTTGGATTTGAAGGTAACACGTTTTTTTCTCATGCAGTTGAAGCTGAATCATGTATATCACAAGTATTTGAAGCTGAACAATTTGTTCGCATGAATATTAAGTTAAACCATGTGTTTGGCATGAGTATTAAGCTAAACCATGTGTTTGGAATGAATTTGAAGCTAAATCATATGTTTCGCATGGATATGAAGCTAATCCTTGTACTTCGCATTGATTTGAACCTAAATTATGTGTTTTGCTTGGATTTGAAACTAAGCCTTCTACTTCGCATTGATTTGAAGCTAAATCATGTGTTTGGTATGGATTTGAAACTAACTCGGTTGTTTCGCCTGTATTCGAAGTTATATCACGTATAATCGCAAGTATTTGAAGTTCAGTCATTCGTTTCGCATGGATTTGAAGCTAAGCCTTCTACTTCGCATTGATTTGAGGCTAAATCATATGTTTCGCTTGGATTTGAAGGTAACACGTTTGTTTCACATGCAGTTGAAGCTCAATCATGTATATCACAAGTATTTGAAGCTGAACAATTTGTTTCGCATGAATATTAAGTTAAACCATGTGTTTCGCATGAGTATTAAGCTAAACCATGTGTCTGGAATGAATTTGAAGCTAAATCATGTGTTTCGCATAGATTTGAAGCTAACTCGTTTGTTTCGAATGCAGTTGAAGCTAAATCATGTATATCATAAGTATTTCAAGCTAAACCATTTGTTTCGCATAGATTTGAAGCTAAGCCTTCGACTTCGCTTGATTTTGAAGCTAAATCATGTGTTTCGCTTGGATTTGAATCTAACTCCTTTGTTTCGCATGCATTTGAAGCTATATCACTTATATTCGCAAGTATTTGACGGTCAATCATTCGTTTCGCATGAATTTGAAGCTAAGCCTTCTACTTCGCTTTGATTTGAAACTAAATCATGTGTTCTCTTGGATTTGAAGCTAACTCATTGTTTCGCATGCAGTTGAAGCTGAATCATGTTTATCACATGTATTGGAAGCAAAACCATTTGATTCGCATGAATTTGAAACTAAATGATGTGGTTCACATGAATTGAAGCTGACTCGTTTGTTTCGCATGCATTTGAAGCTATATCACTTATATCGCAAGTATTTGAAGCTAAATCATTTGTGTCGCATGGATTTGAAGCTAAGCCTCTTACTTCGTATTGATTTGAAGCTAAATCATGTATTCGCTTGGATTTGTAGCCAACTCGTTTGTTTCGCCTGCAGTTGAAGTTAAATCATGTATATCACAATTATTTGAAGCTGAACCATTTGTTTCGCATGGATTTGAAGCTAAGCCTTCTACTTCGCATTCATTTGATGCTAAATCACGTGTTTCGCATTGATTTGAAGATAACTCGTTTGTTTCGCCTGCATTTGAACCAATATCACTTATATTCGCCAGTATTTGAAGATAAATCATTCGTTTCGCATGGATTTGATGCTAAGCCTCCTACTTCGTATTGATTTGAAGCTAAATCATGTATTCGCTTGGATTAGAAGCCAACTCGTTTGTTTCGCCTGCATTTGATTCTAAATCATGTATTTTACAAGTATTTGAACCTAAACCATTTGTTTCTCATGTATTTGAAGCTAAGCCTTCTACTTCGCATTGATTTGAAGCTAAATCATGTGTTTCGCATGGGTTTGAAGATAACTCCTTTGTTTCGCATGCATTTGAAGCTAAATCATGTATATCACAAGTATTTGAAGCAAAACCATTTGTTTTGCATTGATTTAAAGCTAAGCCTTCTACTTCGCATTGATTTGAAGCTAAATCTTGTGTTTCGCATGTATTCGAAGCTAACTCGTCTGATTCGCCTGCATTTGAAGCTATATCACTTATATTCGAAAGTATTTGACGGTCAATCATTCGTTTCGCGTGAATTTGAAGCTAAGCCTTCTACTTCGCATTGATTTGAATGTAAATCATGTGATTCACTTGGATTTGATGCTAACCCTTCTACTTCGCATTGATTTGAAGCTAAATCATGTGTTTTACATGGATTTGAAGCAAACTCGTTTGTTTCGCATGCATTTGAAGCTGTATCACTTATATTCGCAAGTATTTAAATGTCAATCATTCGTTTCGCATGGATTTGAAGCTAATGCTTCTACTTCGCATTGATTTGAAGCTGGGTCATGTGATTCGCTTGGATTTGAATTTCACTCGTTTGTTTCGCCTGCATTTGAAGCTATATCACTTATATCGCAAGTATATGAATCTAAATAATCTGTGTCGCATGGATTTGATGCTAATGCTTCTACTTCGCATTGATTTGAAGCTGAATCATGTGTTTCGCATGGATTTGAAGGTAACTCGTTTGTTTAGCATGCAGTTGAATATATCTCATGTATATCACAAGTATTTGAAGCTAATTCATTTTTAGCATGGATTTGAAGCTAAGCCTTCTACTTCGCATTGATTAGAAGCTAAATCATATGTTTCGCATCGATTTGAAGCTAACTGGTTTGTTTCGCCTGCATTTGAAGCTATATCACTTATATTCGCAGGTATTTGTTTTGCATGGATTAGAAGCTAACTCGTTGGTTTGCCTTCATTTGAAGCTATATCACATATATCGCAAGTATATGAATCTAAATAATTTCGGTCGCATGGATTTGATGCTAATCCTTCTACTTCGCATTGATTTGAAGCTAAATGATGTGTTTCGTATGGATTTGAAGATAACTCGTTTATTTAGCATGCAGTTAAAGTTAAATCATGTATATCACAAGTATTTGAAGCTAAAACATTTGTGTCGCACCACTTGTGTGTTTCGCATGCAGTTGAAGCAATATCACTTATATTCGCAAGTATTTGAAGCCAAATCATTCTGTTCGCATGGATTTGAAGCTAAGCCATCTACTTCGCATTGATTTGATGCTAAATCACGTGTTTCGCATGCATATAAAGCTAAATAATGTGTTTTGCTTGGATTTGAAGCTAACTCGTCTGTTTCGCATGGAGTTGAAGCTAACTCGTTTGTTTCGCATGCAGTTGAAGCTAAATCATATATAAAACAAGAATTTGAAGCTAAACCATCTGTTTTGCGTGGAATTGAAGCTAAGCCTTCCACTTCGAATTGATTTGAAGCTAAATCATGTGTTTCGCTTGGATTTGTAGTTAACACGTTTGTTTCACATACAGTTGAAGCTCAATCATGTATATCACAAGTATTTGAAGCTGAACAATTTGTTTCGCATGAATATTATGTTAAACCATGTGCTTCGCATGAATATGATTCTAAACGATGTGTTTCGCATGAATTTAAAGTTAAATCATTTATATCAAAATTATTTGAAACTAAACCATTTGTTTCTCATGGTTTCGAAGATAAACCTTCTACTTCGCATGAATTTGAAGCTAAATCATATGTTTCGCTTGGATTTGAAAGTAACACGTCTGTTTCACATGCAGTTGAAGCTCAATCATGTATATCACAAGTATTTGAAGCTGAACAGTTTGTTTCGCATGAATATTAAGTTAAACCATGTGTTTCGCATGAGTATTAAGCTAAACCATGTGTTTAGAATGAATGTGAAGCTAAATCATGTGTTTCGCATGGATTTGAAGCTAACTCGTTTGTTTCGCATGCAGTTGAAGCTAAATCATGTATATAACAAGTATTTGAAGCTAATTCATTTTTTAGCATGGATTTGATGCTAATGCTTCTACTTCGCATTGATTTGAAGCTAAATCATGTGTTTCGCTTGGATTTGAAGCTAACTTGTTTGTTTCGCATGCAGTTGGAGCTAAATCATGTATATCACATAAATTTGAAGCTAAACCATTTGATTCGCATGTATTTGATGATAAGATTTCTACTTCGCATTGATTTGAAGCAAAATTAAGTATTTCGCTTGGATTTGAAGCTAACTCGTTTGTTTCGCATGCAGTTGAAGCTCAATCATGTATCTCACAAGTATTTGAATCTAAACCATTTGTTTCGCATGGATTTGAAGCTAAGCCTTCTCCTTCGCATTGATTTGAAGCTAAATCATGTCTTACGCTTGGATTTGAAGCTCTCTCCTTTGTTTCTCCTGCATTTTAAGCTATATCACTTATATCGCAAGTATTTGAAGCTAAATCATTTGTGTCGCATGGATTTGAAGCTAAGCCTCTTACTTCGTATTGATTTGAAGCTAAATCATGTATTCGCTTGGATTTGTAGCCAACTCGTTTGTTTCGCCTGCAGTTGAAGTTAAATCATGTATATCACAATTATTTGAAGCTGAACCATTTGTTTCGCATGGATTTGAAGCTAAGCCTTCTACTTCGCATTCATTTGATGCTAAATCACGTGTTTCGCATTGATTTGAAGATAACTCGTTTGTTTCGCCTGCATTTGAACCAATATCACTTATATTCGCCAGTATTTGAAGATAAATCATTCGTTTCGCATGGATTTGAAGCTAAGCCTCCTACTTCGTATTGATTTGAAGCTAAATCATGTATTCGCTTGGATTAGAAGCCAACTCGTTTGTTTCGCCTGCATTTGATTCTAAATCATGTATTTTACAAGTATTTGAACCTAAACCATTTGTTTCTCATGTATTTGAAGCTAAGCCTTCTACTTCGCATTGATTTGAAGCTAAATCATGTGTTTCGCATGGGTTTGAAGATAACTCCTTTGTTTCGCATGCATTTGAAGCTAAATCATGTATATCACAAGTATTTGAAGCAAAACCATTTGTTTTGCATTGATTTAAAGCTAAGCCTTCTACTTCGCATTGATTTGAAGCTAAATCTTGTGTTTCGCATGTATTCGAAGCTAACTCGTCTGATTCGCCTGCATTTGAAGCTATATCACTTATATTCGAAAGTATTTGACGGTCAATCATTCGTTTCGCGTGAATTTGAAGCTAAGCCTTCTACTTCGCATTGATTTGAATGTAAATCATGTGATTCACTTGGATTTGATGCTAACCCTTCTACTTCGCATTGATTTGAAGCTAAATCATGTGTTTTACATGGATTTGAAGCAAACTCGTTTGTTTCGCATGCATTTGAAGCTGTATCACTTATATTCGCAAGTATTTAAAGGTCAATCATTCGTTTCGCATGGATTTGAAGCTAATGCTTCTACTTCGCATTGATTTGAAGCTGGGTCATGTGATTCGCTTGGATTTGAATTTCACTCGTTTGTTTCGCCTGCATTTGAAGCTATATCACTTATATCGCAAGTATATGAATCTAAATAATCTGTGTCGCATGGATTTGATGCTAATGCTTCTACTTCGCATTGATTTGAAGCTGAATCATGTGTTTCGCATGGATTTGAAGGTAACTCGTTTGTTTAGCATGCAGTTGAATATATCTCATGTATATCACAAGTATTTGAAGCTAATTCATTTTTAGCATGGATTTGAAGCTAAGCCTTCTACTTCGCATTGATTAGAAGCTAAATCATATGTTTCGCATCGATTTGAAGCTAACTGGTTTGTTTCGCCTGCATTTGAAGCTATATCACTTATATTCGCAGGTATTTGTTTTGCATGGATTAGAAGCTAACTCGTTGGTTTGCTTGAATTCGAAGCTATATCACTTATATTCGCAAGTATTTGAAGTTCAATCATTCGTTTCGCATGGATTTGAAGCTAAGGCTTCTAGTTCGCATTGATTTGAAGCTAAATCATATGTTTCGCATGGATTTGAAACTAACACGTTTGTTTCTGATGCAGTTGAATCTAAATAATGTATATCACATGTATTTGAAGCTTCTTCTTCGCATTGATTTTAAGCTAAATCGTGTGTTTCGCATGTATTCGAAGCTAACTCGTTTGTTTCGCCTGCATTTGAAGCTAAATCATGTATATCGCTAATATTTGAAGCTAATCCATTTGTTTGCATGGATTCGAAGATAAACCTTCTACTTCGTATTGATTTTAAGTTAAATCATGTGTTTCACATGGATTTAAAGATAACTCGTTTGTTTCGCATGCAGTTGAAGCAAAATCATGTATATCACAAGTATTTGAAGCGAAACCATTTGATTCACATGGATTTGGAGCTAAGCCTTCTACTTCGCATTGATTTGAAGCTAAATCATGTGTTACGCTTGGATTTGAAGCTAACTCTCTTGTTTCGCCTGCATTTGAATCTATATCAGTTATATCGCAAGTATATGAAGCTAAATCATTTGTATCGCATGGATTTGATGCAAAGCCTTCTACTTCGCATTGATTTGAAGCTAAATCTTGTGTTTCTCTTGGATTTGAAGCCAACTCGTTTGTTTCGCATACAGCTGAAGCTAAGTCATGTATATCACAAGTATTTGAAGCTAAACCATTTGATTCGCATGGATTTGAATCTAAGCCTTCCACTTCGCCTTAATTTGGAGAAAAATCATATGTTTCGCTCGGATTTGTAGCTAAGCCTTCTACTTCGCATTGATTTGAAACGAAATCATGTGTTTCGCTTGGATTTGAATCTATCTCGTTGGTTTCGCATGCAGTTGAAGCTAAATCATGTATATCACAAGTATTTGATGCTAAACCATTTGTTTCGCATTGATTTGAAGCTACGCCTTCTACTTCGCATTGAATTGATGTTAAATCATGTGTTTCCCTTGTGTGTGAAGCAAAATCGTTTGTTTCGCATGCGGCTGAAGCTAAATCATGTATATCACAAGTATTTGTAGCTAAACCATTTGATTCGCATGGATTTGAAGCTAAGCCCACTACTTCGCATTGATTTGAAGCTAAAGCATGTGTTTCGCTTGGATTTGAAGCTAACTCGTTAGTTTCGCATGCAGTTGAAGCTATATCGCTTATATTCGCAAGTATTTGAAGCCAAATCATTCGTTTCGCATAAATTTGAAACTAAGGCTACTACTTCGCATTGATTTGAAGCTAAATCATGTGTTTCGCTTGGATTTGAAGCTAACTCATTTGTTTCGCATGCAGTTGAAGCTAAATCATGTAAATCACAAGTATTTGAAGCTAAACCATTTGTTTCGCATTGATTTGAAGCTACGCCTTCTACTTCGCATTGAATTGATGTTAAATCATGTGTTTCCCTTGTGTGTGAAGCAAAATCGTTTGTTTCGCATGCAGCTGAAGCTAAATCATGTATATCACAAGTATTTGTAGCTAAACCATTTGATTCGCATGGATTTGAAGCTAAGCCCACTACTTCGCATTGATTTGCAGCTAAAGCATGTGTTTCGCTTGGATTTGAAGCTAACTCGTTAGTTTCGCATGCAGTTGAAGCTATATCGCTTATATTCGCAAGTATTTGAAGCCAAATCATTCGTTTCGCATAAATTTGAAACTAAGGCTACTACTTCGCATTGATTTGAAGCTAAATCATGTGTTTCGCTTGGATTTGAAGCTAACTCATTTGTTTCGCATGCAGTTGAAGCTAAATCATGTAAATCACAAGTATTTGAAGCTAAACCATGTGTTTCGCATGGATTTGAAGCTAATTCGTTCGTTTCGCATGCAGTTGAAGCTAAATCATGTAAATCATAAGTATTTGAAGCTAACTCGTTTTTTCGCCTGTATTTGAAGATAAATCATGTATATCACAAGTATCTGAAGTTAAACCATTTGTTGCGCATGGATTTGAAGCTAAGCCTTCTACTTCGCATTGATTTGAAGCTAAATCATGTGTTATGCTTGGATTTGAAGCTAACTCTCTTGTTTCGCCTGCATTTGAATCTATATCAGTTATATCGCAAGTATATGAAGCTAAATCATTTGTATCGCATGGATTTGATGCTAAGCCTTCTCTTTCGCATTGATTTGAAGCTAAATCTTGTGTTTCTCTTGGATTTGAAGCCAACTCGTTTGTTTCGCATACAGCTGAAGCTAAGTCATGTATATCACAAGTATTTGAAGCTAAACCATTTGATTCGCATGGATTTGAATCTATGCCTTCCACTTCGCCTTAATTTGGAGAAAAATCATATGTTTCGCATGGATTTGAAGCTAACTCGTTTGTTTCGCCTGTATTTGAAGCTATATCACTTATATTCGCAAGTATTTGAAGCCCAATCATTCATTTCGCATGGATTCGAAGATAAGACTTCTATTTCGCATTGATTTGAAGCTAAATCATGTGTTTCGCTTGAATTTGAAGCTACCTCGTTTGTTTCGCATTCAGTTGAAGATAAATGATGTATAGGACAAGTATTTGAAGATAAATCATTCGTATCGCATCGATCTGAAACTAAGCATTCTACTTCGCATGAATTTGAAGCTAAATCATATGTTTCGCTCGGATTTGTAGCTAACCCTTCTACTTCGCATTGATTTGAAACTAAATCATGTGTTTCGCTTGGATTTGATTCTATCTCGTTGGTTTCGCATGCAGTTGAAGCTAAATCATGTATATCACAAGTATTTGATGCTAAACCATTTGTTTCGCATTGATTTGAAGCTACGCCTTCTACTTCGCATTGAATTGATATTAAATCATGTGTTTCCCTTGGGTGTGAAGCAAAATCGTTTGTTTCGCATGCAGCTGAATCCAAATCATGTATATCACAAGTATTTGTAGCTAAACCATTTGATTCGCATGGATTTGAAGCTAAGCCCACTACTTCGCATTGATTTGCAGCTAAAGCATGTGTTTCGCTTGGATTTGAAGCTAACTCGTTAGTTTCGCATGCAGTTGAAGCTATATCGCTTATATTCGCAAGTATTTGAAGCCAAATCTTTCGTTTCGCATAAATTTGAAACTAAGGCTACTACTTCGCATTGATTTGAAGCTAAATAGTGTGTTTCGCTTGGATTTGAAGCTAACTCGTTTGTTTCGCATGCAGTTAAAGCTAAATCACGTATATCACAAGTATTTGAAGCTTAACCATTCTTTTCGCATGGATTTGAAGCTAATCATTCTACTTCGCATGAATTTGAATCTAAATCATGTGTTTCGATTGGATTTGAAGCTAACTCGTTTGATTCGCATGCAGTTGAAGCTAAGTCATCTTTATCACAAGTATCTGGATCAAAGCCAACTGTTTCGCTAGAATATGAAGCTAAACCATGTGTTTCGCATGAATTTGAAACTAAATCATGTGTTTCGCATGGATTTGAAGCTAACTCGTTTGATTCGCCTGCATTTGAAGGTACATCATTTATATCGCAAGCATTTGAAGCTAATTCATTTTTGTCGCATGGAATTGAAGCCAAGCTTTCTACTTCGCATTGATTTAATAGCTAAATCATGTGACCCACATGTATTTCAAGATAACTCGTTTGTTTCACATGAAGTTGAAGCTAAATCATGTATATCACAAGTATTTGATGCTAAACCATTTCTTTCGCTTTGATTTCAAGCTAAGGCTTCTACTTCGCATTGATTTGAAGTTAAATCATGTGTCTCCCTTGGGTGTGAAGCTAAATCGATTGTTTCGCATGCAGCTGAATCTTAATCATGTATATCACAATTATATGAAGCTAAATAATTTGTGTCGCATGGATCTGAATCTAATTCGTTTGTTTTGCCTACATTCGAAGCTATTTCACTTATATTCGCAAGTATTTGAAGCTCATTCATTCGTTTCGCATAAATTTGAAACTAAGGCTACTACTTCGCATTGATTTGAAGCTAAATAGTGTGTTTCGCTTGGATTTGAAGCTAACTCGTTTGTTTCGCATGCAGTTAAAGCTAAATCACGTATATCACAAGTATTTGAAGCTTAACCATTCTTTTCGCATGGATTTGAAGCTAATCATTCTACTTCGCATGAATTTGAATCTAAATCATGTGTTTCGATTGGATTTGAATCTAACACGTTTGTTTCACATGCAGTTGAAGCTAAATCATGTATATCACAAGTATTTGAAGCTGAAGCATTTGTGTCGCATAAATATTAAGCTAAACCATGTGTTTGGAATGAATTTGAAACTAATTCATGTGTTTCGCTTGGATTTGAAGCTAACTCGATTGTTTCGCCTGCATGATTTGAAGCTAAATTATGCGTTTCGCATGGATTTGAACCTGTATCATGCGTGTCGCATGGATGTGAAGCTAACTCGTTTGTTTCGCATGCAGTTGAAGCTATATCAGTTATATTCGCAAGTATTTGAAGACAAATCATTCGTTTCGCATTGATTTGAAGCTAAACCTCCTACGTCGCATTGATTTGAAGCTAAATCATGTGTTTCGCATGGATTTGAAGCTATTACAAGTGTTTTGCATGAATTTAAAGCGAAATCATGTGTTTCGCGTGGATTTGAAGCTCACTCATTTGTTTCTCATGCAGTTGAAGCTAAATCATGTATATCACAAGTATTTGAAGTTAAACCATTTGTTTCGCATGGGTTTGAAGATAACTCGATTGTTTCTCCTGCATTTGAAGCTACATCATTTATATCGCAAGCATTTGTAGGTAAATCATGTGTTTCGCATGGATTTGAAGCTATTACAAGTGTTTTGCATGAATTTAAAGCGAAATCATGTGTTTCGCTTAGATTTGAAGCTCACTCGTTTGTTTCGTCTGCATTTGAATCTATTTCATTTATATCGCAAGTATTTGAATCTAAATCATGTGTTTTGCTTGGATTTGAAGCTAAGCCTTCTACTTCGCATTGATTTGTAGCTGAATCATGTCTTTCGCTTGGATTTGAAGCTAACTCGTTTGTTTCGCAAGCTGTTGAAGCTAAATCATGTATATCACAAGTATTTGAATCTAAACGATTTGTTTCGCATGGTTCGAAGTTGAGCTTTCTACTTCGCATTGATTTGAAGCTAAATCATGTGTTATCATGGATTTGAAGCTAACTCGATTGTTTCGCGTGCATTTGAAGCTATATCACTTATATCCCAATATCTGAAGATAAATCATTTGTTTCTCATGTATTTGTAGCTACGCCTTCTACGTCGCATTGATTTCAAGGTAAATCACGTGTTTCTCATGGATTTGAAGCAAACTCGTTTGATTCGCCTGCATTTGAAGCTATATCACTTATATCGCAAGTATCTGATGCTAAATCATTTGTTTCTCATATATTTGAAGCAAAAACTTCTACTTCGTATTGATGTGAAGCTAAATCATGCGTTTCTAATGGATTTGAATCTTACTCGTTTGCTTCGCCTGCATTTGATGCTATATTACTTATATTCGCAAGTATTTGAAGCTAAATCATTTGTTTCGCACGAATTTGAAGCTAAATCTTCTACATCGCATTAATTTGTGTGTCGTTACATTTCTTTCAATTGTTTCTTCTGAGCTTTCGCCTGGTTTATCGTTTTAGCCACTGCAGCAGCGCCGCCTGACAATGCCCCCAAAGCTCCTAAAGCAGGAAACAGCAGCGGTAAAAAACCACCTCGTTTGGCAATTAGTAGAATTCTTCCAGTATTGTAGCTACTGTAGTTCTTCTTCTTCTTCCCCTTGACCGCTCGTCGACCCTTCTTCCTTATCTGACCCATACCTAATCTTGAGGGAATGTCTTTTACCAGTCTATAGCGGTATACGGAGCTGTTTCTTACCAGTCTGTAGCGTTATACAGAGCTGTTTATACCAGTCTGTAGCAGCATACAGAGCTGTTTCTTACCTGTCTGTAGCGGTATACAGTACTGTTTCTTACCAGTCTGTAGCGGTATACAGAGCTGTTTATACCAGTCTGTAGCGGTATACAGAGCTGTTTATACCAGTCTGTAGCGGTATACAGAGCTGTTTCTTACCAGTCTGTAGCGGTATACAAAGCTGTTTCTTTCCAATCTGTAGCGGTATATGAAGCTGTTATGTCAAAGGTTTTTTGATTGATAATGAACAAAAAAACTGCACGTGCGTTAGTTACACGGAGATGTGCTCTATTATTAGAATACGAGAAGACTGATATCTATGATGCTTGAGTTCTCGTATAAATACCTTATCGTTCGAAAAGAAAATGTAGCATAACAATAACAGTCGAGAGAGAGAGCATGCGTTTCGTACGACAGTCCTTGAATATCCAGGTTCCGACCTGCCACACATTCGACGACCATGATGAGATAATTCGGAAGCATGGGTCATTGCTACCGAGTACTATACGATGCGTGATAAGCGACCCGTCAGGATGTGGTAAAACGAACGTCATGATTAGCCTGTTGGAAAGTCCGAATGGACTGCGATTCGCAAATGTGTACGTGTATTCGAAATCGTTACGTCAGCCAAAATATCAATACTTCAACAACTTGTTCTCGCACGTGGGCAAGGACGTAGGTTATTTTGCCTATTCGGACAACGCGGACGTGATTCCCCCGGCGGATGCTCGACCGAATTCGATATTTATCTTCGACGACGTTGCTTGTGACGAACAGGACGTTATGAGAGAATATTTCGCGATGGGCAGACATTCGCACGTCGATTGTTTCTATCTGTCGCAATCGTATGCGAGAATACCCAACCATTTGATTCGGGACAATGCCAATCTATTGATTCTATTCAATGAAGATGCCACGAATCTGCGACACGTTCATCAGGATCATGTGAATACCGATATGTCGTTCGAAAGTTTCAACGCAGTTTGTTCAAGGTGTTGGCGAAACAAGTATGAATTCCTTGTAATCGACAAAGACAGTCCTGAGAACCGAGGAAGTTACAGACGCGGATTTAACGAATTCGTCGTGCTGTGATCCGGCTCATTTGGACGGTAAGAGGTGTCGATGTCACATCGTGCTCCCCACTCGATATGCGTCCGTCAAAGAAAAACCTGCGAGCTGCCATCGTTAAGCAAATAGCTAAGACCAGTGACGTCATACGTAAAAAGAGTTTAGCCTTGAAAGTGGGGAAAATGGATGTACAGTCCAACATTGAGACGAATTTACGTCCGATTGTGGAACCGTTGAAACAGCTGGTTCAAAATACAGCTACGGAAGCGAAAGATAATACATCAAGTGCTGATCGACCGTTGGATTTGCAAGCAAACACAGCAGCAGCAGCAGCCGCTGTTCTCTGTGAAGAAGAAGAACGTGGGGTGATAATTTATTAAGAAAAAGAGGAAACACGATGAAGCGACATTAACTCCAAGGATGCATTTGAAAAAGAAGAAGAATAAAGTATATTCCCCCATCGGTGTCAGCGATGACGTTGACTATGTTGACGTTGACGATGACGACGGCGATGCGGACAGCAATATGGTGCTCGAACCAACACCTTCAATGCATCCGGAGAAGGAGGGAGCTTTCGAATCATCTCCAACGGCTGCAACATCGTTGGAATCATCGATGCGAAATATTTTGAGAAGTCCTGAAAAGCATCGCCACGAATACGAGCATTTGTTCAGTAATCTTAGACCTTTAGCGAGCGAATACTTGAGAAATTTCTTTAGCGGGCAGCCGAAAAGTCAGGACAATGTGTACGGAGTGTATTTTCATAATAACAAACAGATGCTTGGAAACGTTGCGTTCGACGTGGAAAGCAACGATGATATTGTTATTAATAAAATTAGGTACAGGGGAACTCCAGGCCTCTACGAATTGATATTCAAAAGAATACCCAACGAGAACCTGTACACCGAGAACGATAAAGAAATTTATAGAAACATTCTCATCGCCACGCATGCGCACCGACGTGGTAATCAGATAATGGGAAATAAGGGCTACAAGTACAAAACTATTATAGGACCAATGTTCTCAGCGTTACGTGGAAAAGGTATAAATATTCCAACGACGATGATGCGTGTAACCAACAATCCGGTAGATTATGTGCATCGGGATGACCCAAATGAGCTGGTAGAACTTCGCGAAGCTGGATTGATTATAAATTAAATTGTTCGAATATTTATTACGTTAGTGACGAATGAAATGCCTGTTGGTAAATTTATCAAATGGTTCGATAAAACGAGTATCCGTTGGAATTGCTGCGAAACCAATCAAACGTTATTCGTAGACGAAAGTTGGGAGGTCAGATTTAAAAATATTGAGTTCAGACTCGACGACATTTGTCGGCAAATACAACAGATCGGGCAACAGCAAGATCTACTCGAGTTGTTGGTGTTAAAGAAGAAGAAGAAGAAGAAAGGAGAAGAAAACAACTGAACCAACAAACGAAAAAAAATGTCTATTAATAAATTTGGTACGTTGTATAAACATAGTACGCCCGAGTCGAAAATATTGGCAGATATTTCAACTTTTTATTCGATATGTAAAAATTATGTACACGACAATGCCATATGCTCGATCGGCAATTTCTACGACGCGCGAGGCGCTAAGATCGCTCGTGTCGCAAATCCTACGACGAACGATGACGCGGCAACCAAACTGTACGTCGATCGCGTTCCAAAGATATGCGATGATACTGTAACGTCATCGCTTCACGAGTACATGCAGAATAATGCGATGTGCTTCTCAACGGAATCGTACACGGCTCGAAATAAGAGGATCAAACATTTGGCGGAACCGCTTCGAAACGATGACGCGGCCACTAGATCGTACGTTGACGATGTACCGAAAAGAGGAGACGACGAGCTTCGTAGAAAAATAACAGCTAACGAAAAAGTGACGGAGGGTGTCGAACTGGCCGGTGTAAAATGCAAGTCCGAACTCGTGGGTAAAATAACGGCTAACGAAAAGTTGGCGAAGGATGCCAAACAGACTAGCGAGAAATGCAAGTCCGAACTCATGGGTAAAATAACGGCTGCATGCGAAACAAACGAGTTATCTTTAAATCCATGCGAAACACATGATTTAACTTAAAATCAATACCAAGTAGAAGGTTTATCTTCGAATCCATGCAAACAAATGGATTAGCTTCAAATATTAGCGATATACATGATTGAGCTTCAAATGCAGGCGAAACAAACGAGGGAGCTTCAAATCCATGCGAAACATACGATTTAGCTCCAAATCAAAGCGAAGTAGAAGGCTTAGCATCAAATCCATGCAACACAAATGATTTAGATTCAAATCCTTGCGATATAAGTGAAATAGCTTCAAATGCAGGAGAAACAAAGGAGTGAGCTTCGAATCCAAGCGTAAGACATGACTTAGCTTCAAATCAATGCGAAGGAGAAGGCTTAGCTTCAAATCCATGCGAAACAAATGGTTTAGCTTCAAATACTTGTGAGATACATGATTGAGCTTCAACTGCATGCGAAACAAACGAGTTAGCTTCAAATCCAAGCGAAACAAACGAGTTAGCTTCAAATCCATGCGAAACTCATGATTTAGCTTCAAATCAATGCGAAATAGAAGGATGATTTTCGAATCCATGCGAAACAAATGGTTTAGCTTCAAATACTTGTGATATACATGATTTAGCTTCAACTGAATGCGAAACAAACGAGTTAGCTTCAAATCCAAGCGAAACACATGATTTAGCTTGAAATCAATGCGAAGTAGTAGCCCTAGTTTCAAATTCATGCGAATCGAATGATTTGGTTTCAAATAGTTGCGAATATAAGCGATATAGCTTCAACTGCATGCGAAACAAACGAGTTAGCTTCAAATCCAAGCGGAACACATGATTTAGCTTCAAATTCTTGCGAATCACATGGTTTAGCTTCAAATCCTTGCGATGCAAATGGTTTAGCTTCAAATACTTGTGATATACATGATTTAGCTTCTACTGCATGCGAAACGAACGAATTAGCTTCAAATGCAAGCGAAACACATGATTTAGATTCAAATTCATGCGAAGTAGGAGGCTTAGACTCAAATCCATGCGAAACGAATGGTTTAGCTTCAAATACTTGTGACATACATGATTTAGCTTCAACTGCATGCGAAACAAACGAGTCAGCTTCAAATCCAAGCGAAACACATGATTTAGCTTCAAATCAATGCGAAGTAGTACCCTTAGTTTCAAATTTATGCGAAGCGAATGATTTGGCTTCAAATACTTGCGAATATAAGCGATATAGCTTCAACTGCATGCGAAACTAACGAGTTAGCTTCAAATCCAAGCGAAACACATGTTTAGCTTCAATTTCATGCAAAGTATAAGTCTTAGCTTCAAATACATGCGAAATAAATGGTTTAGCTTCAAATACATGTTTTATACATGATTTAGCATAAACTGCATTGCGAAACAAACGAGTTACCTTCGAATCCAAACTTCAAATCAATGCGAAGTAGAAGGAATGCGAAACAATCGAGTTAGCTTCAAATCCAAGCAAAACACATGATTTAGCTTCGAATCATTGCGCATTAGAAGGCTTAGGTTCAAATCCATGCGATACAAATGGTTTAGCTTCGAATACTTGTGATTTACATGATTTAGCTTCAACTGCATGCGAAACAAACGAATTAGCTTCAAATGCAAGCGAAACACATGATTTAGATTCAAATTCATGCGAAGTAGGAGGCTTAGATTCAAATCCATGCGAACCGAATGGTTTAGCTTCAAATACTTGTGATATACATGATTTAGCTTCAACTGCATGCGAAACAAACGAGTTAGCTTCAATTACCAAGCGAAACACATGATTTAGCTTCAAATCAATACGAAGTAGAAGGCTTAGCTTCAAATCAATGCGAAACAAATGGTTTAGCTTTAAATACTTGTGATATACATGACTTAGTTTGAGCTGTATGCGAAACAAACGAGTTAGCTTCAAATCCAAGAGAAACACAAGATTTAGCTTCAAATAAATGCGAAGTAGAAGGCTTAGCATCAAATCCATGCGATACAATCGATTTAGCTTCATATACTTGCGATATAACTGATATAGATTCAAATGCAGGCGAAACAAGAAAGTTAGCTTAAAATCCAGGCGTAACACATGATTTAGCTTCAAATCAATGCGAAGTAGAAGGCTTAGCTTCAAATCCATGCGAAACAAATGGTTTAACTTCAGATACTTGTGATATACATGATTTATCTTCAAACGCAGGCGAAAATAACGAGTTAGCTTCAAATCCCTGCGAAACACATGGTTTAGCTACAAATACTTGTGATATACATGAATTAGCTTCAAATGCAGGCGAAACGAACCAGTAGGCTTCAAAACCAAGCGATACACATGATTTAGATTCAAATTCATGCGAAGTAGAAGGCTTAGCTTCAAATCCATGCGAAACGAATGGTATAGCTTCAAATACTTGTGATATACATGATTTAGCTTTAACTGCATGCGAAACAAACGAGTTAGCTTCAAATCCAAGCGAAACACATGATTTAGATTCAAATTCATGCGACGTAGGAGGCTTAGATTCAAATCCATGCGAAACGAACGGTTTAGCTTCAAATACTTGTGATATACATGATTTAGCTTCAACTGCATGCGGAACAAACGCGTTAGCTTCAAATCCAAGCGAAACACATGATTTAGCTTCAAATCAATGCGAAGTAGTAGCCTTAGTTTCAAATTTATGCGAAACGAATGATGTGGCTTCAAATACTTGCGAATATAAGCGATATAGCTTCAACTGCATGCGAAACTAACGAGTTAGCTTCAAATCCAAGCGAAACACATGATTTAGCTTCAATTTCATGCAAAGTATAAGTCTTAGCTTCAAATACATGCGAAATAAATGGTTTAGCTTCAAATACATGTTTTATACATGATTTAGCATAAAGTGCATTGCGAAACAATCGAGTTAGCTTCTAATCCAAACTTCAAATGAATTCGAAGTAGAAGGAATGCGAAACAATCGAGTTAGCTTCAAATCCAAGCAAAGCGCATGATTTAGCTTCGAATCATTGCGCATTAGAAGGCTTAGCTTCAAAACCATGCGAAACAAATGGTTTAGCTTTAAATACTTGTGATATACATGACTTAGTTTGAGCTGTATGCGAAACAAACGAGTTAGCTTCAAATCCAAGCGAAACACATGATTTAGATTCAAATTCATGCGACGTAGGAGGCTTAGATTCAAATCCATGCGAAACGAACGGTTTAGCTTCAAAAACTTGTGATATACATGATTTAGCTTCAACTGCATGCGAAACAAACGAGTTAGCTTCAAATCCAAGCGAAACACATGATTTAGCTTCAAATCAATGCGAAGTAGAAGGCTTAGCATCAAATCCATGCGATACAATCGATTTAGCTTCATATACTTGCGATATAACTGATATAGATTCAAATGCAGGCGAAACAAGAAAGTTAGCTTAAAATCCAGGCGTAACACATGATTTAGCTTCAAATCAATGCGAAGTAGAAGGCTTAGCTTCAAATCCATGCGAAACAAATGGTTTAACTTCAGATACTTGTGATATACATGATTTATCTTCAAATGCAGGCGAAAATAACGAGTTAGCTTCAAATCCCTGCGAAACACATGGTTTAGCTACAAATACTTGTGATATACATGAATTAGCTTCAAATGCAGGCGAAACGAACCAGTAGGCTTCAAAACCAAGCGATACACATGATTTAGATTCAAATTCATGCGAAGTAGAAGGCTTAGCTTCAAATCCATGCAAAACGAATGGTATAGCTTCAAATACTTGTGATATACATGATTTAGCTTTAACTGCATGCGAAACAAACGAGTTAGCTTCAAATCCAAGCGAAACACATGATTTAGATTCAAATTCATGCGACGTAGGAGGCTTAGATTCAAATCCATGCGAAACGAACGGTTTAGCTTCAAAAACTTGTGATATACATGATTTAGCTTCAACTGCATGCGAAACAAACGAGTTAGCTTCAAATCCAAGCGAAACACATGATTTAGCTTGAAATCAATGCGAAGTAGTAGCCCTAGTTTCAAATTCATGCGAATCGAATGATTTGGTTTCAAATAGTTGCGAATATAAGCGATATAGCTTCAACTGCATGCGAAACAAACGAGTTAGCTTCAAATCCAAGCGGAACACATGATTTAGCTTCAAATTCTTGCGAATCACATGGTTTAGCTTCAAATCCTTGCGATGCAAATGGTTTAGCTTCAAATACTTGTGATATACATGATTGAGCTTCAACTGCATGCGAAACGAACGAGTTAGCTTCAAATCCAAGCGAAACAAACGAGTTAGCTTCAAATCCATGCGAAACTCATGATTTAGCTTCAAATCAATGCGAAATAGAAGGATGATTTTCGAATCCATGCGAAACAAATGGTTTAGCTTCAAATACTTGTGATATACATGATTTAGCTTCAACTGCATGCGAAACAAACGAGTTAGCTTCAAATCCAAGCGAAACACATGATTTAGCTTGAAATCAATGCGAAGTAGTAGCCCTAGTTTCAAATTCATGCGAATCGAATGATTTGGTTTCAAATAGTTGCGAATATAAGCGATATAGCTTCAACTGCATGCGAAACAAACGAGTTAGCTTCAAATCCAAGCGGAACACATGATTTAGCTTCAAATTCTTGCGAATCACATGGTTTAGCTTCAAATCCTTGCGATGCAAATGGTTTAGCTTCAAATACTTGTGATATACATGATTTAGCTTCTACTGCATGCGAAACAAACGAGTTAGCTTCAAATCCAAGCGAAACACATGATTTAGCTTCAAATTCTTGCGAATCACATGGTTTAGCTTCAAATCCTTGCGATGCAAGTGGTTTAGCTTCAAATACTTGTTTATACATAATTTAGCTTCAACTGCATGCGAAACAAACGAATTAGCTTCAAATGCAAGCGAAACACATGATTTAGATTCAAATTCATGCGATGTAGGAGGCTTAGATTCAAACTCATGCGAAACGAACGGTTTAGCTTCAAAAACTTGTGATATACATGATTTAGCTTCAACTGCATGCGAAACAAACGAGTTAGCTTCAAATCCAAGCGAAACACATGATTTAGCTTCAAATTCTTGCGAATCACATGGTTTAGCTTCAAATCCTTGCGATGCAAGTGGTTTAGCTTCAAATACTTGTTTATACATAATTTAGCTTCAACTGCATGCGAAACAAACGAATTAGCTTCAAATGCAAGCGAAACACATGATTTAGATTCAAATTCATGCGATGTAGGAGGCTTAGATTCAAATCCATGCGAAACGAATGGTTTAGCTTCAAATACTTGTGATATACATGATTTAGCTTCAACTGCATGCGAAACAAACGAGTTAGCTTCAAATCCAAGAGAAACACAAGATTTAGCTTCAAATCAATGCGAAGTAGAAGGCTTAGCATCAAATACATGCGATACAATCGATTTAGCTTCATATACTTGCGATATAACTGATATAGATTCAAATGCAGGCGAAACAAGAAAGTTAGCTTAAAATCCAGGCGTAACACATGATTTAGCTTCAAATCAATGCGAAGTAGAAGGCTTAGCTTCAAATCCATGCGAAACAAATGGTTTAACTTCAGATACTTGTGATATACATGATTTATCTTCAAATGCAGGCGAAAATAACGAGTTAGCTTCAAATCCCTGCGAAACACATGGTTTAGCTACAAATACTTGTGATATACATGAATTAGCTTCAAATGCAGGCGAAACGAACCAGTAGGCTTCAAAACCAAGCGATACACATGATTTAGATTCAAATTCATGCGAAGTAGAAGGCTTAGCTTCAAATCCATGCAAAACGAATGGTATAGCTTCAAATACTTGTGATATACATGATTTAGCTTTAACTGCATGCGAAACAAACGAGTTAGCTTCAAATCCAAGCGAAACACATGATTTAGATTCAAATTCATGCGACGTAGGAGGCTTAGATTCAAATCCATGCGAAACGAACGGTTTAGCTTCAAAAACTTGTGATATACATGATTTAGCTTCAACTGCATGCGAAACAAACGAGTTAGCTTCAAATCCAAGCGAAACACATGATTTAGCTTGAAATCAATGCGAAGTAGAAGCCCTAGTTTCAAATTCATGCGAATCGAATGATTTGGTTTCATATACTTGCGAATATAAGCGATATAGCTTCAACTGCATGCGAAACAAACGAGTTAGCTTCAAATCCAAGCGAAACACATGATTTATCTTCAAATTCTTGCGAATCACATGGTTTAGCTTCAAATCCTTGCGATGCAAATGGTTTAGCTTCAAATACTTGTGATATACATGAATTAGCTTCAAATGCAGGCGAAACAAACAAGTATTCTTCAAAACCAAGCGATACACATGATTTAGATTCAAATTCATGCGAAGTAGAAGGCTTAGCTTCAAATCCATGCGAAACGAATGGTATAGCTTCAAATACTTGTGATATACATGATTTAGCTTTAACTGCATGCGAAACAAACGAGTTAGCTTCAAATCCAAGCGAAACACATGATTTAGATTCAAATTCATGCGACGTAGGAGGCTTAGATTCAAATCCATGCGAAACGAACGGTTTATCTTCAAATACTTGTGATATACATGAATTAGCTTTAACTGCATGCGAAACAAACGAGTTAGCTTCAAATCCAAGCGAAACACATGATTTAGCTTGAAATCAATGGGAAGTAGAAGCCCTAGTTTCAAATTCATGCGAATCGAATGATTTGGTTTCAAATACTTGCGAATATAAGCGATATAGCTTCAACTGCATGCGAAACAAACGAGTTAGCTTCAAATCCAAGCGAAACACATGATTTAGCTTCAAATTCTTGCGAATCACATGGTTTAGCTTCAAATCCTTGCGATGCAAGTGGTTTAGCTTCAAATACTTGTTTATACATAATTTAGCTTCAACTGCATGCGAAACAAACGAATTAGCTTCAAATGCAAGCGAAACACATGATTTAGATTCAAATTCATGCGATGTAGGAGGCTTAGATTCAAATCCATGCGAAACGAATGGTTTAGCTTCAAATACTTGTGATATACATGATTTAGCTTCAACTGCATGCGAAACAAACGAGTTAGCTTCAAATCCAAGCGAAACACATGATTTAGCTTCAAATTAATGCGAAGTAGTTGCCTTAGTTTCAAATTTATGCGAAACGAATGATTTGGCTTCAAATACTTGCGAATATAAGCGATATAGCTTCAACTGCATGCGAAACTAACGAGTTAGCTTCAAATCCAAGCGAAACACATGATTTAGCTTCAATTTCCTGCAAAGTATAAGTCTTAGCTTCAAATACATGCGAAATAAATGGTTTAGCTTCAAATACATGTTTTATACATGATTTAGCATAAAGTGCATTGCGAAACAATCGAGTTAGCTTCTAATCCAAACCTCAAATGAATTCGAAGTAGAAGGAATGCGAAACAATCGAGTTAGCTTCAAATCCAAGCAAAACACATGATTTAGCTTCGAATCATTGCGCATTAGAAGGCTTAGCTTCAAATCCATGCGATACAAATGGTTTAGCTTCGAATACTTGTGATATACATGATTTAGCTTCAACTGCATGCGAAACAAACGAGTTAGCTTCAAATCCAAGCGAAACACATGATTTAGATTCAAATTCATGCGACGTAGGAGGCTTAGATTCAAATCCATGCGAAACGAACGGTTTAGCTTCAAATACTTGTGATATACATGATTTAGCTTCAACTGCATGCGAAACAAACGAGTTAGCTTCAAATCCAAGCGAAACACATGATTTAGCTTGGAATCAATGCGAAGTAGAAGCCCTAGTTTCAAATTCATGCGAATCGAATGATTTGGTTTCAAATACTTGCGAATATAAGCGATATAGCTTCAACTGCATGCGAAACAAACGAGTTAGCTTCAAATCCAATCGAAACACATGATTTAGCTTCAAATTCCTCCGAAGTAGAAGGCTTAGCTTTAAATACATGAGAAACAAATGATCTATCTTCAGATAATTGCGATATATGTGATATAGCTTTTTAGTTATGGAGTGTGTTCTGGTAAATAACTGGTGCGTGCGGTGTAACTATTAAACTTTATTTATTAAGTTGCGTAGAAGCACTTTCGGGTAACGTGACGTCGTAGCAAGAGAGGTATGAGAAGTATCGAAGGTATGCGAGGTATGAGGCGTATCGAAGGTATGCGAGGTATGAGGGCGAGCGTCTCACTGTTGCTCTTTTTATATTTTCCTGTTTGCCCCCGGCAAGGGCTCTGGACACCCCCTGATTGGTTGACCCGCGAATGGGTTTTCCCAATCAGCGTTGTCCATCTCCTTCTCACCGCGTTGTCCCTTACGCCCTGAGCGCGTCCCGTTTTGGGACCGCGTGGTGATCGGAGTGGGTGCGTTTTTTATGATGTAACGGCCTGGGTTTTCCTCAGGGCCGTTGCGCTCGGACGTCCGGCGTTCGGGTCCGTTTTGCGTGCCCTTCGGAATTTCCCGTTATTTATGACGGTCTCGTAGGCTATCGAGAATCAGGTAAAAAAGAAACTCTACTGGCTTATTGCCATCCGCACAGAAAACAGTTTACTCAAAGATAGCCTTTTCGAAGGAGAGTCATAAATATGTTAGTCGTTTGCGCGAGAAATAAATCTTCTCTTATGCGCGCCGACTGGCCGCTACATCACCCCCTTACCAGTGCAAACGTTACTATCTCTAATATATTCGCTTATGTCAATCTTAAGGTTACTGTCGCTGGCTGTTTGCTACCTAACGCCTACCTGGAGCCTTTCCGGGAGTCGTACTCTTCTACCGGAACGAGTACGGGGCTCAGGTGCGTTACTGTGACTGCTGTCTGACGTATTGCTGTGTTGTTGTCGTACGTCGTTACCAACGTACTTGTCGTCGATGATGTAGGCGGGTTTGAGCCTATCGACTGAGACGGTGGTCTCTTTGCCTCGAACCCGCACCACAAAGTTCTTTATGTCGTTGCTCCTGGATACGACAGGGAACGGTCCGTCGTACGGATTCTGGAGGGGGCCTCGTACCGCGTCTGTCCGTATGAAGACGTGCGATGTTGTCGCGAGGTCCTTAAAGACGAACATCCTCCTTTGTCCGTGGCGGGAACCCTGTGTCGGTCGTATCTTGCGGAAGTGGTCGCGCAGCTGTTCTATCACCTGGGCCTGGTCGGTCGCATTGGTATCGTTGTCGCGGAACATCTCTGCGGGGAGCTTGATGTTCTCGCCGTACACCAACTCCGCGGCTGACGACTTTAGGTCATCTCGGTACGCCGCTCGTATGCCCAGCAGAACGGCAGGTAACGCGTCGGTCCACCGGTCGTCGGCACGACATTTTATCGCCGTTTTCAGCTGCCGGTGAAAACGCTCGACCATGCCGTTTGCTGCGGGGTGGTACGCCGTAGTTCTTAGATGCTTACATCCGAGTAAGTGGTTCATTTGTCTGAACAGATGGGACTCGAACTGCCGGCCTTGATCCGTCGTTATTCTGGCCGGTGTCCCAAAACGTGCAATCCACCCCGAAACAAAGGCACGCGCGACTGTTTCGGCTTCGATGTTCTCGAGCGGTAAAGCTTCCGGCCAACGCGTATACCTATCGATGCAGGTGAGGCAGTATCTATTGCCCCTCGACGTAGGTAGTGGTCCTACCAAGTCGAGGTGCACGTGCTCAAACCTGCACGACGGCGGCGCGAAGGTGCCTACCGGACTCGAGACATGCCTGGTGATCTTTGCTCTCTGGCACGCGAGGCAGCTCCGACTCCACTCTCGGCAATCCTTTTCCATCGACGGCCAAACGAAACGCTGTTTTACCAGACGGATTGTCGCCTTTACACCGGGATGCGACAATCCGTGTACGGCGTCGAAAATTTGGCGTCGGAAAGGAGCCGTTATGAATGGACGCACGTTACCGGTGGAAACGTCGCAATAGACAGGCGCGTCGCTGTCTATCGTGCGTATCCGTTTCAGGTCCAACGAGGTATCAGACGCATTTATGTACTTTTCGACTTCGCTGTCGTGCTCTTGCGAGCGTGCTAATTGTGCGTAATCGATGGACGTAACCGTCTCAACTCGCGAGAGTGCGTCTGCGACCTCGTTGTCCTTGCCGCTAACGTGTTGTATGTTCGTGGTGAACTGTCCGATAAGGTCGAGATATCGGAACTGTCTCGGCGTGCACTTGTCCGATCTTTGTTTGAACGCGAACACTATCGGTTTGTGGTCCGTGTAAATTATAAATTCGCGTCCCTCAATCGCATGGCGGAAATGCTTTACTGCTGTGTAAATCGCCAGCAGCTCGCGGTCATATGCGCTATATTTTTTTTGTGCAGGTGACAAGGCTTTCGTGCAAAAAGCTAACGGTTGCCACGAACCGCCTTGCCACTGCTGCAGCGTCGCTCCTAGCGCGAAATCTGATGCATCGACCATGATTGAGAGGCGCGAATCGTTCGACGGATGCGCCAATAGCGTCGCGTTCGCTAACGCGGTTTTTAGGTTTTCTAGCGCAGATTCCGCCTCACTCGTCCACTGCACGGGCGTGTTGCCTTTCAGCTTGCGCCCCCGCAACAGCAGATTGAGTGGAGCCTGCAACGTGGCCGCGCCGGGTATGAATCTACGATAGAAATTGACCATACCTAGGAAACCGCGCAGTTGTTTGACTGTTGCGGGTTTCGGGTATTCGTGTATGGCCTTAACTTTCTCGGCTAGTGGCCTGGTACCCTCGGCGCTGACCTCGTAACCTAAAAACCTCACTACCGATTCCGCGAATACGCATTTGCTCGGGTTCACGACGATGCCGTACTCCTGCAGACGTGAAAAAAGTGGTGATCGCAGGTGATCTCTATGCTCCGTCTCATTACCTGACGCCACTAGGATGTCGTCGAGGTACGCGTAGCAGAAATCCAGTCCCCTTATCACGGTGTCCATGAACCGCTGGAACGTCTGCGCTGCATTTTTCAGTCCGAAGGGCATAACTACATATTCGTACAAACCGAACGGCGTCGTTATCGCGGTTTTCGGAATGTCCTCCGGATGGACGGGGATTTGGTGGTACGCGCGCACCAAATCGATCGTGGTAAAAATCGTCTTTCCGGACAACATTCTCGAAAAATCCTCGATGTGCGGAATCGGATAGCGGTCTGCGATCGTACGGGCATTGAGTAACCTGTAGTCTCCACAGGGTCGCCATCCGTTATCCTTCTTCGCAACCATGTGAAGGGCTGAGGCCCACTGGCTCTTAGAAGGACGGATGTGACCAAGACTTAACAGGTCCTCAAATTCCGTTCTAGCATTTCTGAAAAGTTCGGGCGATAAACGTCGCGGCTTACTATACACTGGTGGACCTGCGGTAGTCGTAATATGGTGTGTTACCTCGTGGGTGATCGGTCTGTTCGGCCGCGCTGCTGGACGCACGAGAGACGGGAACTCCGCTAGAAGCTGCTGGTACGGCGAGTCCCCGACGATCGCCTTGATGGTCGGTGTTGTTGAGGCGGCGATCCTCCCGCTGGATGTCAACGTGGTCGTCCGGTCGAGGAGTCGTCTTCCCGCGAGGTCCACTAGTAACCCATAGTGCGCCAGGAAGTCGGCTCCGATGATGGGTTTGGAGACGTCCGCTATCACGAATCTCCACGTGAACGACCGTCGGAACCCCAGGTCCAGGTCTGCTGGTTTCAGCTCGTACGTGCCGATGACGGACCCGTTTGCCGCAAACAGTTCGTGTTTCGCTTTTTTAACGGGCCTTTGATGTACGCACGCGGGTACACGCACAGGTCTGAACCGGTGTCTATAAGGTATTCTTCGTTCTTGCTGCGTTCAAGAATGAAGAGGCGGCGGGTCCGCGGTCCATCACAATTTGCCGCATTTACCGTGATGCCCGATCGTTTCCCGCGTCGAATGTGCACGGCTGTCGGCACTTCGTGGATCTCGTTCCGAAGGTCTGGTGGTACCAGCAATGGTCCACGTTTCGCGGGGATGCGCTCCGGCGACGGCCTCTAGATCCCGAACGGCCGCGGTGTCTCCTCGAACGGTGCCTCGATGTTGATCGGTTATCACGGGTCCGCGGACGTGTGAGCTCGCTGACGACGAGTTTGAATTCCTCCAGCAGGCCTCTCATTGCCTCTGTCGTCTCGGTCTGCGGGGCGGCTACGCTGGCCACGTGGGCTTGGGTTGTGCCCTCGTGTATCTGGTCCGCGATTTGCGCCAGCTTGTTTAGCGGAATGTCTGGCTGCGCGCTTACGATCGCCCGGATCATGCTGGGTAGCCTGCCAGTCCATAATGTACCCAGAAATTTGTCCGGTACTGCCTGACCTGCCAAGTTCTGCATGTGCCGCAGAAATTGAGATGGCGATCTGTCTCCCATCTCTTCTTTTTCCAGCAGCTGCTGGATTCGTCTCCCTTCGGACGCCGGATTAGTTCGCCTTTTAGTGTCTCATACTTCTCGGTGGCCGGCGGTGATGTGATTAGGTCCTGGACCTCCAGGGCATATTTCGGTTCCAGTTGAGACATTACGTAGTTGTACTTCGTCGTGTCCGCGGTGACGCCATTCAAAGCGAACTGGCCTTCTATCTGGTGGAACCAGATCGCCGGTTGTTCGGGCCAGAACGGTGGCACTCGTATGCCGACCCGGCACACCTCAGGTAACGCGGCGTTTCCCTGGCTCATACCTGTGTCCATTTCTGCCCTTATTTTACGGCATGTCACTTGTGATTACTTCACCCAACGTTTTTTAGTCGCGCACTGCACAGTTATCGCACGTCGAGTCACCAATTTAGTTATGGAGTGTGTTCTGGTAAATAACTGGTGCGTGCGGTGTAACTATTAAACTTTATTTATTAAGTTGCGTAGAAACACTTTCGGGTAACGTGGCGTCGTAGCAAGAGAGGTATGAGAAGTATCGAAGGTATGCGAGGTATGAGGAGTATCGAAGGTATGCGAGGTATGAGGGCGAGCGTCTCACTGTTGCTCTTTTTATATTTTCCTGTTTGCCCCCGGCAAGGGCTCTGGACACCCCCTGATTGGTTGACCCGCGAATGGGTTTTCCCAATCAGCGTTGTCCATCTCCTTCTCACCGCGTTGTCCCTTACGCCCTGAGCGCGTCCCGTTTTGGGACCGCGTGGTGATCGGAGTGGGTGCGTTTTTTATGATGTAACGGCCTGGGTTTTCCTCAGGGCCGTTGCGCTCGGACGTCCGGCGTTCGGGTCCGTTTTGCGTGCCCTTCGGAATTTCCCGTTATTTATGACGGTCTCGTAGGCTATCGAGAATCAGGTAAAAAAGAAACTCTACTGGCTTATTGCCATCCGCACAGAAAACAGTTTACTCAAAGATAGCCTTTTCGAAGGAGAGTCATAAATATGTTAGTCGTTTGCGCGAGAAATAAATCTTCTCTTATGCGCGCCGACTGGCCGCTACAGCTTCAAATCCATGCGAATCACATGATTTAGCTTCAAATTCATGCGAATCACATGGACTAGATTCATAGCTTGATATTCTTGCGAAACAGATGGATTAGATTCAGATACTTGTGATGTACATGTTTTAGCTTCAACTGCATGCGAAACAAACGTGTTAGCTTCAAATCCAAGCGAAACACATGATTTATCTTGAAATCAATGCGAAGTTGAAGGCTTTGCTTCAAATCCATTCGAAGCGAATGGTTTAGCTTCAAATACTTGTGATATACACGATTTATCTTCAAATGCAGGCGAAAAAAACGAGTTAGCTTCAAATCCATGCGAAACCCATGGTTTAGCTTCAAATACTTGTGATTTACATGATTTATCTTCAACTGCATGCGAAAGAAACAAATTAGCTTCAAATGCAAGCGAAACAAACCAGTAGGCTTCAAAACCGAGCAATACACATGATTTAGATTCAAATTCATTCGAAGTAGGAGGCTTAGCTTCAAATCCATGCGAAACGAATGGTTTAGCTTCAAATACTTGTGATATACATGATTTAGATTCAACTGCATGCGAAAACAACGGGTTAGCTTCAAATCCAATCGAAACACATGATTTAGCTTCAATTTCATGCAAAGTATAAGTCTTAGCTTCAAATACATGCGAAATAAATGGTTTAGCTTCAAATACATGTTTTGTACATGATTTAGCATAAACTGCATTGCGAAACAATCGAGTTAGCTTCTAATCCAAATTTCAAATCAATGCGAAGTAGTGGGAATGCGAAACAATCGAGTTAGCTTCAAATCCAAGCAAAACACATGATTTAGCTTCGAATCATTGCGCATTAGAAGGCTTAGCTTCAAATCCATGCGATACAAATGGTTTAGCTTCGAATACTTGTGATATACATGATTTAGCTTCAACTGCATGCGAAATAAACGAGTTAGCTTCAAATCCAAGCGAAACACATGATTTAGATTCAAATTCATGCGAAGTAGGAGGATTAGATTCAAATCCATGCGAAACGAACGGTTTAGCTTCAAATACTTGTGATATACATGATTTAGCTTTAACTGCATGCGAAACAAACGAGTTAGCTTCAAATCCAAGCGAAACACATGATTTAGATTCAAATTCATGCGACGTAGGAGGCTTAGATTCAAATCCATGCGAAACGAACGGTTTAGCTTCAAATACTTGTGATATACATGATTTAGCTTCAACTGCATGCGAAACAAACGAGTTAGCTTCAAATCCAAGCGAAACACATGATTTAGCTTCAAATCAATGCGAAGTAGTAGCCTTAGTTTCAAATTTATGCGAAACGAATGATTTGGCTTCAAATACTTGCGAATATAAGCGATATAGCTTCAACTGCATGCGAAACTAACGAGTTAGCTTCAAATCCAAGCGAAACACATGATTTAGCTTCAATTTCATGCAAGTATAAGTCTTAGCTTCAAATACATGCGAAATAAATGGTTTAGCTTCAAATACATGTTTTATACATGATTTAGCATAAACTGCATTGCGAAACAATCGAGTTAGCTTCTAATCCAAACTTCAAATCAATGCGAAGTAGAAGGAATGCGAAACAATCGTGTTAGCTTCAAATCCAACCAAAACACATGATTTAGCTTCGAATCATTGCGCATTAGAAGGCTTAGCTTCAAATCCATGCGATACAAATGGTTTAGCTTCGAATACTTGTGATATACATGATTTAGATTCAACTGCATGCGAAACAAACGAGTTAGCTTCAAATCCAAGCGAAACACATGATTTAGATTCAAATTCATGCGACGTAGGAGGCTTAGATTCAAATCCATGCGAAACGAACGGTTTAGCTTCAAATACTTGTGATATACATGATTTAGCTTTAACTGCATGCGAAACAAACGAGTTAGCTTCAAATCCAAGCGAAACACATGATTTAGATTCAAATTCATGCGACGTAGGAGGCTTAGATTCAAATCCATGCGAAACGAACGGTTTAGCTTCAAATACTTGTGATATACATGATTTAGCTTCAACTGCATGCGAAACAAACGAGTTAGCTTCAAATCCAAGCGAAACACATGATTTAGCTTGAAATCAATGCGAAGTAGGAGCCCTAGTTTCAAATTCATGCGAATCGAATGATTTGGTTTCAAATACTTGCGAATATAAGCGATATAGCTTCAACTGCTTGCGAAACAAACGAGTTAGCTTCAAATCCAAGCGAAACACATGATTTAGCTTCAAATTCTTGCGAATCACATGGTTTAGCTTCAAATCCTTGCGATGCAAATGGTTTAGCTTCAAATACTTGTTTATACACAATTTAGCTTCAACTGCATGCGAAACAAACGAATTAGCTTCAAATGCAAGCGAAACACATGATTTAGATTCAAATTCATGCGAAGTAGGAGGCTTAGATTCAAATCCATGCGAAACGAATGGTATAGCTTCAAATACTTGTGATATACATGATTTAGCTTCAACTGCATGCGAAACAAACGAGTTAGCTTCAAATCCAATCGAAACACATGATTTAGCTTCAATTTCATGCAAAGTATAAGTCTTAGCTTCAAATACATGCGAAATAAATGGTTTAGCTTCAAATACATGTTTTGTACATGATTTAGCATAAACTGCATTGCGAAACAATCGAGTTAGCTTCTAATCCAAACTTCAAATCAATGCGAAGTAGTGGGAATGCGAAACAATCGAGTTAGCTTCAAATCCAAGCAAAACACATGATTTAGCTTCGAATCATTGCGCATTAGAAGGCTTAGCTTCAAATCCATGCGATACAAATGGTTTAGCTTCGAATACTTGTGATATACATGATTTAGCTTCAACTGCATGCGAAATAAACGAGTTAGCTTCAAATCCAAGCGAAACACATGATTTAGATTCAAATTCATGCGAAGTAGGAGGATTAGATTCAAATCCATGCGAAACGAACGGTTTAGCTTCAAATACTTGTGATATACATGATTTAGCTTTAACTGCATGCGAAACAAACGAGTTAGCTTCAAATCCAAGCGAAACACATGATTTAGATTCAAATTCATGCGACGTAGGAGGCTTAGATTCAAATCCATGCGAAACGAACGGTTTAGCTTCAAATACTTGTGATATACATGATTTAGCTTCAACTGCATGCGAAACAAACGAGTTAGCTTCAAATCCAAGCGAAACACATGATTTAGCTTCAAATCAATGCGAAGTAGTAGCCTTAGTTTCAAATTTATGCGAAACGAATGATTTGGCTTCAAATACTTGCGAATATAAGCGATATAGCTTCAACTGCATGCGAAACTAACGAGTTAGCTTCAAATCCAAGCGAAACACATGATTTAGCTTCAATTTCATGCAAGTATAAGTCTTAGCTTCAAATACATGCGAAATAAATGGTTTAGCTTCAAATACATGTTTTATACATGATTTAGCATAAACTGCATTGCGAAACAATCGAGTTAGCTTCTAATCCAAACTTCAAATCAATGCGAAGTAGAAGGAATGCGAAACAATCGTGTTAGCTTCAAATCCAACCAAAACACATGATTTAGCTTCGAATCATTGCGCATTAGAAGGCTTAGCTTCAAATCCATGCGATACAAATGGTTTAGCTTCGAATACTTGTGATATACATGATTTAGATTCAACTGCATGCGAAACAAACGAGTTAGCTTCAAATCCAAGCGACACACATGATTTAGATTCAAATTCATGCGACGTAGGAGGCTTAGATTCAAATCCATGCGAAACGAACGGTTTAGCTTCAAATACTTGTGATATACATGATTTAGCTTTAACTGCATGCGAAACAAACGAGTTAGCTTCAAATCCAAGCGAAACACATGATTTAGATTCAAATTCATGCGACGTAGGAGGCTTAGATTCAAATCCATGCGAAACGAACGGTTTAGCTTCAAATACTTGTGATATACATGATTTAGCTTCAACTGCATGCGAAACAAACGAGTTAGCTTCAAATCCAAGCGAAACACATGATTTAGCTTGAAATCAATGCGAAGTAGGAGCCCTAGTTTCAAATTCATGCGAATCGAATGATTTGGTTTCAAATACTTGCGAATATAAGCGATATAGCTTCAACTGCTTGCGAAACAAACGAGTTAGCTTCAAATCCAAGCGAAACACATGATTTAGCTTCAAATTCTTGCGAATCACATGGTTTAGCTTCAAATCCTTGCGATGCAAATGGTTTAGCTTCAAATACTTGTTTATACATAATTTAGCTTCAACTGCATGCGAAACAAACGAATTAGCTTCAAATGCAAGCGAAACACATGATTTAGATTCAAATTCATGCGAAGTAGGAGGCTTAGATTCAAATCCATGCGAAACGAATGGTATAGCTTCAAATACTTGTGATATACATGATTTAGCTTCAACTGCATGCGAAACAAACGAGTTAGCTTCAAATCCAAGCGAAACACATGATTTAGCTTGAAATCAATGCGAAGTAGAAGCCCTAGTTTCAAATTCATGCGAATCGAATGATTTGGTTTCAAATACTTGCGAATATAAGCGATATAGCTTCAACTGCATGCGAAACAATCGAGTTAGCTTCTAATCCAAACTTCAAATCAATGCGAAGTAGAAGGAATGCGAAACAATCGAGTTAGCTTCAAGTCCAAGCATAACACATGATTTAGATTCGAATCATTGCGCATTAGAAGGCTTAGCTTCAAATCCATGCGATACAAATGGTTTAGCTTCGAATACTTGTGATATACATGATTTAGCTTCAACTGCATGCGAAACAAACGAATTAGCTTCAAATCCATGCGAAACACATGGTTTAGCTTCAAATAGTTGTTTATACATAATTTAGCTTCAACTGCATGCGAAACAAACGAATTAGCTTCAAATGCAAGCGAAACACATGATTTAGATTCAAATTCATGCGAAGTAGGAGGCTTAGATTCAAATCCATGCGAAACACATGATTTAGCTTCAAATCAATGCGAAGTAGTTGCCTTAGTTTCAAATTTATGCGAAACGAACGGTTTAGCTTCAAATACTTGTGATATACATGATTTAGCTTCAACTGCATGCGAAACAAACGAGTTAGCTTCAAATCCAAGCGAAACACATGATTTAGCTTGAAATCAATGCGAAGTAGACACCCTAGTTTCAAATTCATGCGAATCGAATGATTTGGTTTCAAATACTTGCGAATATAAGCGATATAGCTTCAACTGCATGCGAAACAAACGAGTTAGCTTCAAATCCAAGCGAAACACATGATTTAGCTTCAATTTCATGCAAAGTATAAGTCTTAGCTTCAAATACATGCGAAATAAATGGTTTAGCTTCAAATACATGTTTTATACATGATTTAGCATAAAGTGTATTGCGAAACAATCGAGTTAGCTTCTAATCCAAACTTCAAATGAATTCGAAGTAGAAGGAATGCGAAACAATCGAGTTAGCTTCAAGTCCAAGCATAACACATGATTTAGATTCGAATCATTGCGCATTAGAAGGCTTAGCTTCAAATCCATGCGATACAAATGGTTTAGCTTCGAATACTTGTGATATACATGATTTAGCTTCAACTGCATGCGAAACAAACGAATTAGCTTCAAATCCATGCGAAACACATGGTTTGGCTTCAAATAGTTGTTTATACATAATTTAGCTTCAACTGCATGCGAAACAAACGAATTAGCTTCAAATGCAAGCGAAACACATGATTTAGATTCAAATTCATGCGAAGTAGGAGGCTTAGATTCAAATCCATGCGAAACACATGATTTAGCTTCAAATCAATGCGAAGTAGTTGCCTTAGTTTCAAATTTATGCGAAACGAACGGTTTAGCTTCAAATATTTTTCATATACATGATTTAGCTTCAACTGCATGCGAAACAAACGAGTTAGCTTCAAATCCAAGCGAAACACATGATTTAGCTTGAAATCAATGCGAAGTAGACACCCTAGTTTCAAATTCATGCGAATCGAATGATTTGGTTTCAAATACTTGCGAATATAAGCGATATAGCTTCAACTGCATGCGAAACAAACGAGTTAGCTTCAAATCCAAGCGAAACACATGATTTAGCTTCAATTTCATGCAAAGTATAAGTCTTAGCTTCAAATACATGCGAAATAAATGGTTTAGCTTCAAATACATGTTTTATACATGATTTAGCATAAAGTGTATTGCGAAACAATCGAGTTAGCTTCTAATCCAAACTTCAAATGAATTCGAAGTAGAAGGAATGCGAAACAATCGAGTTAGCTTCAAGTCCAAGCATAACACATGATTTAGATTCGAATCATTGCGCATTAGAAGGCTTAGCTTCAAATCCATGCGATACAAATGGTTTAGCTTCGAATACTTGTGATATACATGATTTAGCTTCAACTGCATGCGAAACAAACGAATTAGCTTCAAATCCATGCGAAACACATGGTTTAGCTTCAAATAGTTGTTTATACATAATTTAGCTTCAACTGCATGCGAAACAAACGAATTAGCTTCAAATGCAAGCGAAACACATGATTTAGATTCAAATTCATGCGAAGTAGGAGGCTTAGATTCAAATCCATGCGAAACACATGATTTAGCTTCAAATCAATGCGAAGTAGTTGCCTTAGTTTCAAATTTATGCGAAACGAACGGTTTAGCTTCAAATACTTGTGATATACATGATTTAGCTTCAACTGCATGCGAAACAAACGAGTTAGCTTCAAATCCAAGCGAAACACATGATTTAGCTTGAAATCAATGCGAAGTAGACACCCTAGTTTCAAATTCATGCGAATCGAATGATTTGGTTTCAAATACTTGCGAATATAAGCGATATAGCTTCAACTGCATGCGAAACAAACGAGTTAGCTTCAAATCCAAGCGAAACACATGATTTTGCTTCAATTTCATGCAAAGTATAAGTCTTAGCTTCAAATACATGCGAAATAAATGGTTTAGCTTCAAATACATGTTTTATACATGATTTAGCATAAAGTGTATTGCGAAACAATCGAGTTAGCTTCTAATCCAAACTTCAAATGAATTCGAAGTAGAAGGAATGCGAAACAATCGAGTTAGCTTCAAGTCCAAGCATAACACATGATTTAGATTCGAATCATTGCGCATTAGAAGGCTTAGCTTCAAATCCATGCGATACAAATGGTTTAGCTTCGAATACTTGTGATATACATGATTTAGCTTCAACTGCATGCGAAACAAACGAATTAGCTTCAAATCCATGCGAAACACATGGTTTAGCTTCAAATAGTTGTTTATACATAATTTAGCTTCAACTGCATGCGAAACAAACGAATTAGCTTCAAATGCAAGCGAAACACATGATTTAGATTCAAATTCATGCGAAGTAGGAGGCTTAGATTCAAATCCATGCGAAACACATGATTTAGCTTCAAATCAATGCGAAGTAGTTGCCTTAGTTTCAAATTTATGCGAAACGAACGGTTTAGCTTCAAATACTTGTGATATACATGATTTAGCTTCAACTGCATGCGAAACAAACGAGTTAGCTTCAAATCCAAGCGAAACACATGATTTAGCTTGAAATCAATGCGAAGTAGACACCCTAGTTTCAAATTCATGCGAATCGAATGATTTGGTTTCAAATACTTGCGAATATAAGCGATATAGCTTCAACTGCATGCGAAACAATCGAGTTAGCTTCTAATCCAAACTTCAAATCAATGCGAAGTAGAAGGAATGCGAAACAATCGTGTTAGCTTCAAATCCAACCAAAACACATGATTTAGCTTCGAATCATTGCGCATTAGAAGGCTTAGCTTCAAATCCATGCGATACAAATGGTTTAGCTTCGAATACTTGTGATATACATGATTTAGATTCAACTGCATGCGAAACAAACGAGTTAGCTTCAAATCCAAGCGAAACACATGATTTAGATTCAAATTCATGCGACGTAGGAGGCTTAGATTCAAATCCATGCGAAACGAACGGTTTAGCTTCAAATACTTGTGATATACATGATTTAGCTTTAACTGCATGCGAAACAAACGAGTTAGCTTCAAATCCAAGCGAAACACATGATTTAGATTCAAATTCATGCGACGTAGGAGGCTTAGATTCAAATCCATGCGAAACGAACGGTTTAGCTTCAAATACTTGTGATATACATGATTTAGCTTCAACTGCATGCGAAACAAACGAGTTAGCTTCAAATCCAAGCGAAACACATGATTTAGCTTGAAATCAATGCGAAGTAGGAGCCCTAGTTTCAAATTCATGCGAATCGAATGATTTGGTTTCAAATACTTGCGAATATAAGCAATATAGCTTCAACTGCTTGCGAAACAAACGAGTTAGCTTCAAATCCAAGCGAAACACACGATTTAGCTTCAAATTCTTGCGAATCACATGGTTTAGCTTCTTATCCTTGCGATGCAAATGGTTTAGCTTCAAATACTTGTTTATACATAATTTAGCTTCAACTGCATGCGAAACAAACGAATTAGCTTCAAATGCAAGCGAAACACATGATTTAGATTCAAATTCATGCGAAGTAGGAGGCTTAGATTCAAATCCATGCGAAACGAATGGTATAGCTTCAAATACTTGTGATATACATGATTTAGCTTCAACTGCATGCGAAACAAACGAGTTAGCTTCAAATCCAAGCGAAACACATGATTTAGCTTCAAATCAATGCGAAGTAGTAGCCTTAGTTTCAAATTTATGCGAAACGAATGATTTGGCTTCAAATACTTGCGAATATAAGCGATATAGCTTCAACTGCATGCGAAACAAACGAGTTAGCTTCAAATCCAAGCGAAACACATGATTTAGATTCAAATTCATGCGACGTAGGAGGCTTAGATTCAAATCCATGTTAAACGAACGGTTTAGCTTCAAATACTTGTGATATACATGATTTAGCTTTAACTGCATGCGAAACAAACGAGTTAGCTTCAAATCCAAGCGAAACACATGATTTAGATTCAAATTCATGCGACGTAGGAGGCTTAGATTCAAATCCATGCGAAACGAACGGTTTAGCTTCAAATACATGCGAATATAAGCGATATAGCTTCAACTGCATGCGAAACAAACGAGTTAGCTTCAAATCCAAGCGAAACACATGATTTAGATTCAAATTCATGCGACGTAGGAGGCTTAGATTCAAATCCATGTGAAACGAACGGTTTAGCTTCAAATACTTGTGATATACATGATTTAGCTTTAACTGCATGCGAAACAAACGAATTAGCTTCAAATGCATGCGAAACACATGATTTAGATTCAAATTCATGCGACGTAGGAGGCTTAGATTCAAATCCATGCGAAACGAACGGTTTAGCTTCAAATACTTGTGATATACATGATTTAGCTTCAACTGCATGCGAAACAAACGAGTTAGCTTCAAATCCAAGCGAAACACATGATTTAGCTTGAAATCAATGCGAAGTAGAAGCCCTTGTTTCAAATTCATGCGAATCGAATGATTTGGTTTCAAATACTTGCGAATATAAGCGATATAGCTTCAACTGCGTGCGAAACAAACGAGTTAGCTTCAAATCCAAGCGAAACACATGATTTAGCTTCAAATTCTTGCGAATCACATGGTTTAGCTTCAAATCCTTGCGATGCAAATGGTATAGCTTCAAATACTTGTTTATACATAATTTAGCCTCAACTGCATGCGAACAAACGAATTAGCTTCAAATGCAAGCGAAACACATGATTTAGCTTCAATTTCATGCAAAGTATAAGTCTTAGCTTCAAATACATGCAAAAATAAATGGTTTAGCTTCAAATACATGTTTTATACATGATTTAGCATAAAGTGCATTGCGAAACAATCGAGTTAGCTTCTAATCCAAACTTCAAATCAATTCGAAGTAGAAGGAATGCGAAACAATCGAGTTAGCTTAAAATCCAAGCAAAACACATGATTTAGCTTCGAATCATTGCGCATTAGAAGGCTTAGCTTCAAATCCATGCGATACAAATGGTTTAGCTTCAAATACTTGTGATATACATGATTCAGCTTCAACTGCATGCGAAACAAACGAGTTAGCTTCAAATCCAAGCGAAACACATGGTTTAGCTTCAAATAGTTGTTTATACATAATTTAGCTTCAACTGCATGCGAAACAAACGAATTAGCTTCAAATGCAAGCGAAACACATGATTTAGATTCAAATTCATGCGAAGTAGGAGTCTTAGATTCAAATCCATGCGAAACACATGATTTAGCTTCAAATCAATGCGAAGTAGTTGCCTTAGTTTCAAATTTATGCGAAACGAACGGTTTAGCTTCAAATACTTGTGATATACATGATTTAGCTTCAACTGCATGCGAAACAAACGAGTTAGCTTCAAATCCAAGCGAAACACATGATTTAGCTTGAATCAATGCGAAGTAGACACCCTAGTTTCAAATTCATGCGAATCGAATGATTTGGTTTCAAATACTTGCGAATATAAGCGATATAGCTTCAACTGCATGCGAAACAAACGAGTTAGCTTCAAATCCAAGCGAAACACATGATTTAGCTTCAATTTCATGCAAAGTATAAGTCTTAGCTTCAAATACATGCGAAATAAATGGTTTAGCTTCAAATACATGTTTTATACATGATTTAGCATAAAGTGTATTGCGAAACAATCGAGTTAGCTTCTAATCCAAACTTCAAATGAATTCGAAGTAGAAGGAATGCGAAACAATCGAGTTAGCTTCAAGTCCAAGCATAACACATGATTTAGATTCGAATCATTGCGCATTAGAAGGCTTAGCTTCAAATCCATGCGATACAAATGGTTTAGCTTCGAATACTTGTGATATACATGATTTAGCTTCAACTGCATGCGAAACAAACGAATTAGCTTCAAATCCATGCGAAACACATGGTTTAGCTTCAATAGTTGTTTATACATAATTTAGCTTCAACTGCATGCGAAACAAACGAATTAGCTTCAAATGCAAGCGAAACACATGATTTAGATTCAAATTCATGCGAAGTAGGAGGCTTAGATTCAAATCCATGCGAAACGAATGGTTTAGCTTCAAATACTTGTGATATACATGATTTAGCTTCAACTGCATGCGAAACAAACGAGTTAGCTTCAAATCCAAGCGAAACACATGATTTAGATTCAAATTCATGCGACGTAGGAGGCTTAGATTCAAATCCATGCGAAACGAACGGTTTAGCTTCAAATACTTGTGATATACATGAATTAGCTTTAACTGCATGCGAAACTAACGAGTTAGCTTCAAATCCAAGCGAAACACATGATTTAGCTTCAATTTCATGCAAAGTATAAGTCTTAGCTTCAAATACATGCGAAATAAATGGTTTAGCTTCAAATACATGTTTTATACATGATTTAGCATAAAGTGCATTGCGAAACAATCGAGTTAGCTTCTAATCCAAACTTCAAATGAATTCGAAGTAGAAGGAATGCGAAACAATCGAGTTAGCTTCAAATCCAAGCAAAACACATGATTAAGCTTCGAATCATTGCGCATTAGAAGGTTTAGCTTCAAATCCATGCGATACAAATGGTTTAGCTTCGAATACTTGTGATATACATGATTTAGCTTCAACTGCATGCGAAACAAACGAGTTAGCTTCAAATCCAAGCGAAACACATGATTTAGATTCAAATTCATGCGACGTAGGAGGCTTAGATTCAAATCCATGCGAAACGAACGGTTTAGCTTCAAATACTTGTGATATACATGAATTAGCTTTAACTGCATGCGAAACAAACGAGTTAGCTTCAAATCCAAGCGAAACACATGATTTAGATTCAAATTCATGCGACGTAGGAGGCTTAGATTCAAATCCATGCGAAACGAACGGTTTAGCTTCAAATACTTGTGATATACATGATTTAGCTTCAACTGCATGCGGAACAAACGCGTTAGCTTCAAATCCAAGCGAAACACATGATTTAGCTTCAAATCAATGCGAAGTAGTAGCCTTAGTTTCAAATTTATGCGAAACGAATGATGTGGCTTCAAATACTTGCGAATATAAGCGATATAGCTTCAACTGCATGCGAAACTAACGAGTTAGCTTCAAATCCAAGCGAAACACATGATTTAGCTTCAATTTCATGCAAAGTATAAGTCTTAGCTTCAAATACATGCGAAATAAATGGTTTAGCTTCAAATACATGTTTTATACATGATTTAGCATAAAGTGCATTGCGAAACAATCGAGTTAGCTTCTATCCAAACTTCAAATGAATTCGAAGTAGAAGAATGCGAAACAATCGAGTTAGCTTCAAATCCAAGCAAAACACATGATTAAGCTTCGAATCATTGCGCATTAGAAGGTTTAGCTTCAAATCCATGCGATACAAATGGTTTAGCTTCGAATACTTGTGATATACATGATTTAGCTCAACTGCATGCGAAACAAACGAGTTAGCTTCAAATCAAGCGAAACACATGATTTAGATTCAAATTCATGCGACGTAGGAGGCTTAGATTCAAATCCATGCGAAACGAACGGTTTAGCTTCAAATACTTGTGATATACATGATTTAGCTTCAACTGCATGCGAAACAAACGAGTTAGCTTCAAATCCAAGCGAAACACATGATTTAGCTTGAAATCAATGCGAAGTAGACACCCTAGTTTCAAATTCATGCGAATCGAATGATTTGGTTTCAAATACTTGCGAATATAAGCGATATAGCTTCAACTGCATGCGAAACAAACGAGTTAGCTTCAAATCCAAGCGAAACACATGATTTAGCTTCAATTTCATGCAAAGTATAAGTCTTAGCTTCAAATACATGCGAAATAAATGGTTTAGCTTCAAATACATGTTTTATACATGATTTAGCATAAAGTGTATTGCGAAACAATCGAGTTAGCTTCTAATCCAAACTTCAAATGAATTCGAAGTAGAAGGAATGCGAAACAATCGAGTTAGCTTCAAGTCCAAGCATAACACATGATTTAGATTCGAATCATTGCGCATTAGAAGGCTTAGCTTCAAATCCATGCGATACAAATGGTTTAGCTTCGAATACTTGTGATATACATGATTTAGCTTCACTGCATGCGAAACAAACGAATTAGCTTCAAATCCATGCGAAACACATGGTTTAGCTTCAAATAGTTGTTTATACATAATTTAGCTTCAACTGCATGCGAAACAAACGAATTAGCTTCAAATGCAAGCGAAACACATGATTTAGATTCAAATTCATGCGAAGTAGGAGGCTTAGATTCAAATCCATGCGAAACGAATGGTTTAGCTTCAAATACTTGTGATATCCATGATTTAGCTTCAACTGCATGCGAAACAAACGAGTTAGCTTCAAATCCAAGCGAAACACATGATTTAGCTTCAAATCAATACGAAGTAGTTGCCTTAGTTTCAAATTTATGCGAAACGAATGATTTGGCTTCAAATACTTGCGAATATAAGCGATATAGCTTCAACTGCATGCGAAACAAACGAGTTAGCTTCAAATCCAAGCGAAACACATGATTTAGCTTCAAATTCTTGCGATTCACATGGTTTAGCTTCAAATCCTTGCTATGCAAATGGTTTAGCTTCAAATACTTGTTTATACATAATTCAGCTTCAACTGCATGCGAAAGAAACGAATTAGCTTCAAATGCAAGCGAAACAAATAATGATTTAGATTCAAATTCATGCGAAGTAGGAGGCTTAGATTCAAATCCATGCGAAACGAATGGTTTAGCTTCAAATACTTGTGATATACATGATTTAGCTTCAACTGCATGCGGAACAAACGCGTTAGCTTCAAATCCAAGCGAAACACATGATTTAGCTTCAAATCAATGCGAAGTAGTAGCCTTAGTTTCAAATTTATGCGAAACGAATGATGTGGCTTCAAATACTTGCGAATATAAGCGATATAGCTTCAACTGCATGCGAAACTAACGAGTTAGCTTCAAATCCAAGCGAAACACATGATTTAGCTTCAAATTCCTCCGAAGTAGAAGGCTTAGCTTTAAATACATGAGAAACAAATGATTTATCTTCAGATAATTGCGATATATGTGATATAGCTTCAAATCCATGCGAATCACATGATTTAGCTTCAAATGCATGCGAATCACATGGACTAGCTTCATAGCTTCATATTCTTGCGAAACAGATGGATTAGATTCAGATACTTGTGATGTACATGTTTTAGCTTCAACTGCATGCGAAACAAACGAGTTAGCTTCAAATCCAAGCGAAACACATGATTTAGCTTGAAATCAATGCGAAGTAGACACCCTAGTTTCAAATTCATGCGAATCGAATGATTTGGTTTCAAATACTTGCGAATATAAGCGATATAGCTTCAACTGCATGCGAAACAAACGAGTTAGCTTCAAATCCAAGCGAAACACATGATTTAGCTTCAATTTCATGCAAAGTATAAGTCTTAGCTTCAAATACATGCGAAATAAATGGTTTAGCTTCAAATACATGTTTTATACATGATTTAGCATAAAGTGTATTGCGAAACAATCGAGTTAGCTTCTAACGCAAACTTCAAATGAATTCGAAGTAGAAGGAATGCGAAACAATCGAGTTAGCTTCAAGTCCAAGCATAACACATGATTTAGATTCGAATCATTGCGCATTAGAAGGCTTAGCTTCAAATCCATGCGATACAAATGGTTTAGCTTCGAATACTTGTGATATACATGATTTAGCTTCAACTGCATGCGAAACAAACGAATTAGCTTCAAATCCATGCGAAACACATGGTTTAGCTTCAAATAGTTGTTTATACATAATTTAGCTTCAACTGCATGCGAAACAAACGAATTAGCTTCAAATGCAAGCGAAACACATGATTTAGATTCAAATTCATGCGAAGTAGGAGGCTTAGATTCAAATCCATGCGAAACGAATGGTTTAGCTTCAAATACTTGTGATATACATGATTTAGCTTCAACTGCATGCGAAACAAACGAGTTAGCTTCAAATCCAAGCGAAACACATGATTTAGCTTCAAATCAATGCGAAGTAGTTGCCTTAGTTTCAAATTTATGCGAAACGAATGATTTGGCTTCAAATACTTGCGAATATAAGCGATATAGCTTCAACTGCATGCGAAACTAACGAGTTAGCTTCAAATCCAAGCGAAACACATGATTTAGATTCAAATTCATGCGACGTAGGAGGCTTAGATTCAAATCCATGCGAAACGAACGGTTTAGCTTCAAATACTTGTGATATACATGAATTAGCTTTAACTGCATGCGAAACAAACGAGTTAGCTTCAAATCCAAGCGAAACACATGATTTAGATTCAAATTCATGCGACGGAGGAGGCTTAGATTCAAATCCATGCGAAACGAACGGTTTAGCTTCAAATACTTGTGATATACATGATTTAGCTTCAACTGCATGCGGAACAAACGCGTTAGCTTCAAATCCAAGCGAAACACATGATTTAGCTTCAAATCAATGCGAAGTAGTAGCCTTAGTTTCAAATTTATGCGAAACGAATGATGTGGCTTCAAATACTTGCGAATATAAGCGATATAGCTTCAACTGCATGCGAAACAAACGAGTTATCATCAAATCCAAGCGAAACACATGATTTAGCTTCAATTTCATGCAAAGTATAAGTCTTAGCTTCAAATACATGCGAAATAAATGGTTTAGCTTAAAATACATGTTTTATACATGATTTAGCACAAAGTGCATTGCGAAACAATCGAGTTAGCTTCTAATCCAAATTTCAAATCAATTCGAAGTAGAAGGAATGCGAAACAATCGAGTTAGCTTAAAATCCAAGCAAAACACACGATTTAGCTTCGAATCATTGCGCATTAGAAGGCTTAGCTTCAAATCCATGCGATACAAATGGTTTAGCTTCGAATACTTGTGATATACATGATTTAGCTTCAACTGCATGCGAAACAAACGAGTTAGCTTCAAATCCAAGCGAAACACATGATTTAGCTTCAAATCAATGCGAAGTAGTTGCCTTAGTTTCAAATTTATGCGAAACGAATGATTTGGCTTCAAATACTTGCGAATATAAGCGATATAGGTTCAACTGCATGCGAAACTAACTAGTTAGCTTCAAATCCAAGCGAAACACATGATTTAGCTTCAATTTCATGCAAAGCATAAGTCTTAGCTTCAAATACATGCGAAATAAATGGTTTAGCTTCAAATACATGTTTTATACATGATTTAGCATAAAGTGCATTGCGAAACAATCGAGTTAGCTTCTAATCCAAACTTCAAATGAATTCGAAGTAGAAGGAATGCGAAACTATCGAGTTAGCTTCAAATCCAAGCAAAACACATGATTTAGCTTCGAATCATTGCGCATTAGAAGGCTTAGCTTCAAATCCATGCGATACAAATGGTTTAGCTTCGAATACATGTGATATACATGATTTAGATTCAACTGCATGCGAAACAAACGAATTAGCTTCAAATCCAAGCGAAACACATGATTTAGATTCAAATTCATGCGACGTAGGAGGCTTAGATTCACATCCATGCGAAACGAACGGTTTAGCTTCAAATACTTGTGATATACATGATTTAGCTTCAACTGCATGCGAAACAAACGAGTTAGCTTCAAATCCCAGCGAAACACATGATTTAGCTTCAAATTCTTGCGAATCACATGGTTTAGCTTCAAATCCTTGCGATGCAAATGGTTTAGCTTCAAATACTTGTTTATACATAATTTAGCTTCAACTGCATGCGAAACAAACGAGTTAGCTTCAAATCCAAGCGAAACACATGATTTAGATTCAAATTCATGCGACGTAGGAGGCTTAGGTTCAAATCCATGCGAAACGAACGGTTTAGCTTCAAATACTTGTGATATACATGATTTAGCTTCAACTGCATGCGGAACAAACGAGTTAGCTTCAAATCCAAGCGAAACACATGATTTAGCTTCAAAATCTTGCGGATCACATGGTTTAGCTTCAAATCCTTGCGATGCAAATGGTTTAGCTTCAAATACTCGTTTATACATAATTTAGCTTCAACTGCACGCGAAACAAACGAATTAGCTTCAAATGCAAGGGAAACACATGATTTAGATTCAAATTCATGCGACGTATGAGGCTTAGATTCAAATCCATGCGAAACGATCGGTTTAGCTTCAAATACTTGTGATATACATGATTTAGCTTCAACTGCATGCGGAACAAACGATTTAGCTTCAAATCCAAGCGAAACACATGATTTAGCTTCAAATTCTTGCGAATCACATGGTTTAGCTTCAAATCCTTGCGATGCAAATGGTTTAGCTTCAAATACTCGTTTATACATAATTTAGCTTCAACTGCATGCGAAACAAACGAGTTAGCTTCAATTACCAAGCGAAACACATGATTAAGCTTCAAATCAATACGAAGCAGAAGGCTTAGCTTCAAATCAATGCGAAACGAATGGTTTAGCTTTAAATACTTGCGATATAAGTGATATAGCTTCAAATGCAGGAGAAACAAACGAGTTAACTTCAAATCCATGCGAAACACATGATTTAGCTTCAAATCAATGCGAAGTAGAAGGCTTAGCTTTAAATACATGAGAAACAAATGATTTATCTTCAGATAATTGCGATATATGTGATATAGCTACAAATCCATGCGAAACACATGACTTAGCTTCAAATTCATGCGAATCACATGGATTAGCTTCATAGCTTCATATTCTTGCGAAACAGTTGGATTAGATTCAGATACTTGTGATGTACATGTTTTAGCTTCAACTGCATGCGAAACAACCGTGTTAGCTTCAAATCCAAGCGAAACACATGATTTATCTTCAAATCAATGCGAAGTTGAAGGCTTTGCTTCAAATCCATGCGAAGCGAATGGTTTAGCTTCAAATACTTGTGATATACACGATTTATCTTCAAATGCAGGCGAAAAAAAACGAGTTAGCTTCAAATCCATGCGAAACACATGGTTTAGCTTCAAATACTTGTGATTTACATGATTTATCCTCAACTGCATGCGAAAGAAACGAATTAGCTTCAAATGCAAGCGAAACGCATAATTCAGCTTCAAATACGTTCGAAACAGATGGTTCAGATTAATATTCATGCAAAACAAATGGTTCAGCTTCAAATACTTGTGATATACATGAATTAGCTTCAAATGCAGGCGAAACAAACCAGTAGGCTTGAAAACCAAGTGATACACATGATTTAGATTCAAATTCATGCGAAGTAGAAGGCTTAGCTTCAAATCCTTGCGAAACGAATGGTATAGCTTCAAATACTTGTGATATACATGATTTAGCTTTAACTGCATGCGAAACAAACGAGTTAGCTTCAAATCCAAGCGAAACGCATGATTTAGATACAAATTCATGCGGCGTAGGAGGCTTAGATTCAAATCCATGCGAAACGAACGGTTTAGCTTCAAATACTTGTGATATACATGATTTAGCTTCAACTGCATGCGAAACAAACGAGTTAGCTTCAAATCCAAGCGAAACACATGATTTGCTTGAAATCAATGCGAAGTAGACACCCTAGTTTCAAATTCATGCGAATCGTATGATTTGGTATCAAATACTTGCGAATATAAGCGATATAGCTTCAACTGCATGCGAAACAAACGAATTAGCTTCAAATGCAAGCGAAACACATGATGTAGATTCAAATTCATGCGAAGTAGGAGGCTTAGATTCAAATCCATGCGAAACGAATGGTTTAGCTTCAAATACTTGTGATATACATGATTTAGCTTCAACTGCATGCGAAACAATCGAGTTAGCTTCAATTACCAAGCGAAACACATGATTTAGCTTCAAATCAATACGAAGCAGAAGGCTTAGCTTCAAATCAATGCGAAACAAATGGTTTAGCTTTAAATACTTGTGATATACATGACTTAGTTTGAGCTGTATGCGAAACAAACGAGTTAGCTTCATATCCAAGAGAAACACAAGATTTAGCTTCAAATCAATGCGAAGTAGAAGGCTTAGCATCAAATCCATGCGATACAAATGATTTGGCTTCATATACTTGCGATATAACTGATATAGATTCAAATGCAGGCGAAACAAGAGAGTTAGCTTCAAATCCAAGCGTAACACATGATTTAGCTTCAAATCAATGCGAAGTAGAAGCCCTAGTTTCAAATTCATGCGAATCGAATGATTTGGTTTCAAATACTTGCGAATATAAGCGATATAACTTCAACTGCATGCGAAACAAACGAGTTAGCTTCAAATCCAAGCGAAACACATGATTTAGATTCAAATTCATGCGAAGTGGGAGGCTTAGATTCAAGTCCATGCGAAACGAATGGTTTAGCTTCAAATACTTATGATTTACATGATTTAGCTTCAACCGCATGCGAAAAAAACGAATTAGCTTTAAATCAAAGCGAAACACATAATACAGCTTCAAATACGTTCGAAACACATGGTTTAGCTTAATATTCATGCAAAACAAATGGTTTAGTTTCATAGCTTCACATTCTTGCGAAACAGATGGTTTAGATTCAGATACTTGTGATAAACAAGAATTAGCTTCAACTGCATGCGATACAAACGCCTTAACTTCAAATCCAAGCGAAACACTTGATTTAGTTTCAAATGAATGCGAAGTAGAAGGCTTAGCTTCAAATCCATGCGAATCACATGATTTAGCTTCAAATCAATGCGAAGTAGAAGGCGTAGCATCATATCCATGCGACACATACGAATTAGCTTCAAATTCAAGCGAATCACATGGATTAGCTTCATAGATTCATATTCTTGCGAAACAGATGGATTAGATTCAGATACTTGTGATGTACATGTTTTAGCTTCAACTGCATGCGAAACAACCGTGTTAGCTTCAAATCCAAGCGAAACACATGATTTATCTTCAAATCAATGCGAAGTTGAAGGCTTTGCTTCAAATCCATGCGAAGCGAATGGTTTAGCTTCAAATACTTGTGATATACACGATTTATCTTCAAATGCAGGCAAAAAAAACGAGTTAGCTTCAAATCCATGCGAAACACATGGTTTAGCTTCAAATACTTGTGATTTACATGATTTATCTTCAACTGCATGCGAAAGAAACGAATTAGCTTCAAATGCAAGCGAAACGCATAATTCAGCTTCAAATACGTTCGAAACACATGGTTCAGATTAATATTCATGCAAAACAAATGGTTCAGCTTCAAATACTTGTGATATACATGAATTAGCTTCAAATGCAGGCGAAACAAACCAGTAGGCTTCAAAACCAAGCGATACACATGATTTAGATTCAAATTCATGCGAAGTAGAAGGCTTAGCTTCAAATCCATGCGAAACGAATGGTATAGCTTCAAATACTTGTGATATACATGATTTAGCTTTAACTGCATGCGAAACTAACGAGTTAGCTTCAAATCCAAGCGAAACACATGATTTAGCTTCAATTTCATGCAAAGCATAAGTCTTAGCTTCAAATACATGCGAAATAAATGGTTTAGCTTCAAATACATGTTTTATACATGATTTAGCATAAAGTGCATTGCGAAACAATCGAGTTAGCTTCTAATCCAAACTTCAAATGAATTCGAAGTAGAAGGAATGCGAAACAATCGAGTTAGCTTCAAATCCAAGCAAAACACATGATTAAGCTTCGAATCATTGCGCATTAGAAGGCTTAGCTTCAAATCCATGCGATACAAATGGATTAGCTTCGAATACTTGTGATATACATGATTTAGCTTCAACTGCGTGCGAAACAAACGAGTTAGCTTCAAATCCAAGCGAAACACATGATTTAGATCAAAATTCATGCGACGTAGGAGGCTTAGATTCAAATCCATGCGAAACGAATGGTTTAGCTTCAAATACTTGTGATATACATGATTTAGCTTCAACTGCATGCGAAACAAACGAGTTAGCTTCAATTACCAAGCGAAACACATGATTAAGCTTCAAATCAATACGAAGCAGAAGGCTTAGCTTCAAATCAATGCGAAACAAATGCTTTAGCTTTAAATACTTGCGATATAAGTGATATAGCTTCAAATGCAGGAGAAACAAACGAGTTAACTTCAAATCCATGCGAAACACATGATTTAGCTTCAAATCAATGCGAAGTAGAAGGCTTAGCTTTAAATACATGAGAAACAAATGATTTATCTTCAGATAATTGCGATATATGTGATATAGCTACAAATCCATGCGAAACACATGACTTAGCTTCAAATTCATGCGAATCACATGGATTAGCTTCATAGCTTCATATTCTTGCGAAACAGTTGGATTAGATTCAGATACTTGTGATGTACATGTTTTAGCTTCAACTGCATGCGAAACAACCGTGTTAGCTTCAAATCCAAGCGAAACACATGATTTATCTTCAAATCAATGCGAAGTTGAAGGCTTTGCTTCAAATCCATGCGAAGCGAATGGTTTAGCTTCAAATACTTGTGATATACACGATTTATCTTCAAATGCAGGCGAAAAAAAACGAGTTAGCTTCAAATCCATGCGAAACACATGGTTTAGCTTCAAATACTTGTGATTTACATGATTTATCCTCAACTGCATGCGAAAGAAACGAATTAGCTTCAAATGCAAGCGAAACGCATAATTCAGCTTCAAATACGTTCGAAACAGATGGTTCAGATTAATATTCATGCAAAACAAATGGTTCAGCTTCAAATACTTGTGATATACATGAATTAGCTTCAAATGCAGGCGAAACAAACCAGTAGGCTTGAAAACCAAGTGATACACATGATTTAGATTCAAATTCATGCGAAGTAGAAGGCTTAGCTTCAAATCCTTGCGAAACGAATGGTATAGCTTCAAATACTTGTGATATACATGATTTAGCTTTAACTGCATGCGAAACAAACGAGTTAGCTTCAAATCCAAGCGAAACGCATGATTTAGATACAAATTCATGCGACGTAGGAGGCTTAGATTCAAATCCATGCGAAACGAACGGTTTAGCTTCAAATACTTGTGATATACATGATTTAGCTTCAACTGCATGCGAAACAAACGAGTTAGCTTCAAATCCAAGCGAAACACATGATTTGCTTGAAATCAATGCGAAGTAGACACCCTAGTTTCAAATTCATGCGAATCGTATGATTTGGTATCAAATACTTGCGAATATAAGCGATATAGCTTCAACTGCATGCGAAACAAACGAATTAGCTTCAAATGCAAGCGAAACACATGATTAAGCTTCAAATCAATACGAAGCAGAAGGCTTAGCTTCAAATCAATGCGAAACGAATGGTTTAGCTTTAAATACTTGCGATATAAGTGATATAGCTTCAAATGCAGGAGAAACAAACGAGTTAACTTCAAATCCATGCGAAACACATGATTTAGCTTCAAATCAATGCGAAGTAGAAGGCTTAGCTTTAAATACATGAGAAACAAATGATTTATCTTCAGATAATTGCGATATATGTGATATAGCTACAAATCCATGCGAAACACATGATTTAGCTTCAAATTCATGCGAATCACATGGATTAGCTTCATAGCTTCATATTCTTGCGAAACAGTTGGATTAGATTCAGATACTTGTGATGTACATGTTTTAGCTTCAACTGCATGCGAAACAACCGTGTTAGCTTCAAATCCAAGCGAAACACATGATTTATCTTCAAATCAATGCGAAGTTGAAGGCTTTGCTTCAAATCCATGCGAAGCGAATGGTTTAGCTTCAAATACTTGTGATATACACGATTTATCTTCAAATGCAGGCGAAAAAAAACGAGTTAGCTTCAAATCCATGCGAAACACATGGTTTAGCTTCAAATACTTGTGATTTACATGATTTATCCTCAACTGCATGCGAAAGAAACGAATTAGCTTCAAATGCAAGCGAAACGCATAATTCAGCTTCAAATACGTTCGAAACAGATGGTTCAGATTAATATTCATGCAAAACAAATGGTTCAGCTTCAAATACTTGTGATATACATGAATTAGCTTCAAATGCAGGCGAAACAAACCAGTAGGCTTGAAAACCAAGTGATACACATGATTTAGATTCAAATTCATGCGAAGTAGAAGGCTTAGCTTCAAATCCTTGCGAAACGAATGGTATAGCTTCAAATACTTGTGATATACATGATTTAGCTTTAACTGCATGCGAAACAAACGAGTTAGCTTCAAATCCAAGCGAAACGCATGATTTAGATACAAATTCATGCGGCGTAGGAGGCTTAGATTCAAATCCATGCGAAACGAACGGTTTAGCTTCAAATACTTGTGATATACATGATTTAGCTTCAACTGCATGCGAAACAAACGAGTTAGCTTCAAATCCAAGCGAAACACATGATTTGCTTGAAATCAATGCGAAGTAGACACCCTAGTTTCAAATTCATGCGAATCGTATGATTTGGTATCAAATACTTGCGAATATAAGCGATATAGCTTCAACTGCATGCGAAACAAACGAATTAGCTTCAAATGCAAGCGAAACACATGATGTAGATTCAAATTCATGCGAAGTAGGAGGCTTAGATTCAAATCCATGCGAAACGAATGGTTTAGCTTCAAATACTTGTGATATACATGATTTAGCTTCAACTGCATGCCAAACAATCGAGTTAGCTTCAATTACCAAGCGAAACACATGATTTAGCTTCAAATCAATACGAAGCAGAAGGCTTAGCTTCAAATCAATGCGAAACAAATGGTTTAGCTTTAAATACTTGTGATATACATGACTTAGTTTGAGCTGTATGCGAAACAAACGAGTTAGCTTCATATCCAAGAGAAACACAAGATTTAGCTTCAAATCAATGCGAAGTAGAAGGCTTAGCATCAAATCCATGCGATACAAATGATTTGGCTTCATATACTTGCGATATAACTGATATAGATTCAAATGCAGGCGAAACAAGAGAGTTAGCTTCAAATCCAAGCGTAACACATGATTTAGCTTCAAATCAATGCGAAGTAGAAGCCCTAGTTTCAAATTCATGCGAATCGAATGATTTGGTATCAAATACTTGCGAATATAAGCGATATAACTTCAACTGCATGCGAAACAAACGAGTTAGCTTCAAATCCAAGCGAAACACATGATTTAGATTCAAATTCATGCGAAGTAGGAGGCTTAGATTCAAGTCCATGCGAAACGAATGGTTTAGCTTCAAATACTTATGATTTACATGATTTAGCTTCAACCGCATGCGAAAAAAACGAATTAGCTTTAAATCAAAGCGAAACACATAATACAGCTTCAAATACGTTCGAAACACATGGTTTAGCTTAATATTCATGCAAAACAAATGGTTTAGTTTCATAGCTTCACATTCTTGCGAAACAGATGGTTTAGATTCAGATACTTGTGATAAACAAGAATTAGCTTCATCTGCATGCGATACAAACGCCTTAACTTCAAATCCAAGCGAAACACTTGATTTAGTTTCAAATGAATGCGAAGTAGAAGGCTTAGCTTCAAATCCATGCGAATCACATGATTTAGCTTCAAATCAATGCGAAGTAGAAGGCGTAGCATCATATCCATGCGACACATACGAATTAGCTTCAAATTCATGCGAATCACATGGATTAGCTTCATAGATTCATATTCTTGCGAAACAGATGGATTAGATTCAGATACTTGTGATGTACATGTTTTAGCTTCAACTGCATGCGAAACAACCGTGTTAGCTTCAAATCCAAGCGAAACACATGATTTATCTTCAAATCAATGCGAAGTTGAAGGCTTTGCTTCAAATCCATGCGAAGCGAATGGTTTAGCTTCAAATACTTGTGATATACACGATTTATCTTCAAATGCAGGCAAAAAAAAACGAGTTAGCTTCAAATCCATGCGAAACACATGGTTTAGCTTCAAATACTTGTGATTTACATGATTTATCTTCAACTGCATGCGAAAGAAACGAATTAGCTTCAAATGCAAGCGAAACGCATAATTCAGCTTCAAATACGTTCGAAACACATGGTTCAGATTAATATTCATGCAAAACAAATGGTTCAGCTTCAAATACTTGTGATATACATGAATTAGCTTCAAATGCAGGCGAAACAAACCAGTAGGCTTCAAAACCAAGCGATACACATGATTTAGATTCAAATTCATGCAAAGTAGACGGCTTAGCTTCAAATCCATGCGAAACGAATGGTATAGCTTCAAATACTTGTGATATACATGATTTAGCTTTAACTGCATGCGAAACAAACGAGTTAGCTTCAAATCCATGCGAAACACATGATTTAGATTCAAATTCATGCGACGTAGGAGGCTTAGATTCAAATCCATGCGAAACGAACAGTTTAGCTTCAAATACTTGTGATATACATGATTTAGCTTCAACTGCATGCGAAACAACCGTGTTAGCTTCAAATCCAAGCGAAACACATGATTTATCTTCAAATCAATGCGAAGTTGAAGGCTTTGTTTCAAATCCATGCGAAGCGAATGGTTTAGCTTCAAATACTTGTGATATACACGATTTATCTTCAAATGCAGGCGAAAAAAAACGAGTTAGCTTCAAATCCATGCGAAACACATGGTTTAGCTTCAAATACTTGTGATTTACATGATTTATCCTCAACTGCATGCGAAAGAAACGAATTAGCTTCAAATGCAAGCGAAACGCATAATTCAGCTTCAAATACGTTCGAAACAGATGGTTCAGATTAATATTCATGCAAAACAAATGGTTCAGCTTCAAATACTTGTGATATACATGAATTAGCTTCAAATGCAGGCGAAACAAACCAGTAGGCTTGAAAACCAAGTGATACACATGATTTAGATTCAAATTCATGCGAAGTAGAAGGCTTAGCTTCAAATCCTTGCGAAACGAATGGTATAGCTTCAAATACTTGTGATATACATGATTTAGCTTTAACTGCATGCGAAACAAACGAGTTAGCTTCAAATCCAAGCGAATCGCATGATTTAGATACAAATTCATGCGACGTAGGAGGCTTAGATTCAAATCCATGCGAAACGAACGGTTTAGCTTCAAATACTTGTGATATACATGATTTAGCTTCAACTGCATGCGAAACAAACGAGTTAGCTTCAAATCCAAGCGAAACACATGATTTGCTTGAAATCAATGCGAAGTAGACACCCTAGTTTCAAATTCATGCGAATCGTATGATTTGGTATCAAATACTTGCGAATATAAGCGATATAGCTTCAACTGCATGCGAAACAAACGAATTAGCTTCAAATGCAAGCGAAACACATGATGTAGATTCAAATTCATGCGAAGTAGGAGGCTTAGATTCAAATCCATGCGAAACGAATGGTTTAGCTTCAAATACTTGTGATATACATGATTTAGCTTCAACTGCATGCGAAACAATCGAGTTAGCTTCAATTACCAAGCGAAACACATGATTTAGCTTCAAATCAATACGAAGCAGAAGGCTTAGCTTCAAATCAATGCGAAACAAATGGTTTAGCTTTAAATACTTGTGATATACATGGCTTAGTTTGAGCTGTATGCGAAACAAACGAGTTAGCTTCATATCCAAGAGAAACACAAGATTTAGCTTCAAATCAATGCGAAGTAGAAGGCTTAGCATCAAATCCATGCGATACAAATGATTTGGCTTCATATACTTGCGATATAACTGATATAGATTCAAATGCAGGCGAAACAAGAGAGTTAGCTTCAAATCCAAGCGTAACACATGATTTAGCTTCAAATCAATGCGAAGTAGAAGCCCTAGTTTCAAATTCATGCGAATCGAAT